>NW_017276489.1:1034015-1087283 GCF_001594065.2 Cyphomyrmex costatus | reverse complement strand
CTCTCTCTCTCTCTCTCTCTCTCTCTCTCTCTCTCTCTCTCTCTCTCTCTCTCTCTCTCTCTCTTGGATTTTCATGAATCGCTTCGTTATTCTCGACGAACAGAAATGTCTCTTTCGCGGGGTACCTTATAGCATGCTTATTGAACTAGGTCAACAAGAAGTAACCATTAAGAGTCCGTTTTTATATCTCGCGATATGTGGCGAAAGTCCACAAAAGTCGGGTATTTCGAAGACATACGGCGGGATTGATCAGAGAGGGGATTTTTGTTCGATCAACCGCAATATAAAACGTTCTTATGTCGATTGCACAAAAGGCGAATATAATCATGGAAAGAACGGTTTTGCTGAAGCAGCTAAAAATTTAGCTAGATACAGATCTGAAAATAATCTTGTTTGGACCAGTCATCATTTAAACATTGATGAAAATACTGCAAAAAGTTTTAACATTCTAGCAACCGGTTTGAACATTCTACATAATTATTTTGATGGTCCACACAAAATTATTTTAAGATGTCTAGCTAAATTTTTTAATACTTCAATAAAACTGTTATTTTCATGTTGTTTCGAACTTAGTAGTTATTTTTCTGTTAAAATAAAATATCAGCCAAATAATTCCAATAAGATGTACTTTTAGATTAAGAAAGGAAAACAATTTAAAATACAAAGATTAGTATCACTTAATGTGTTAGCCTGATTACGTAACAGAAATGTTTAGTAATGCAAAAATGATTTGTGTCTCACTCTTATTCAGTAAATTGTAGAATTAATTATAGACTCGCAACATGGAAACCGTGTGTGTGTTTCATAAATTATCTCTCTAACCTGACCGCAAATTAAGATACGAAAGAAACTGGGTGCCTCGCAAGCAGCCGCTCATGAAATTCCAACGCAAGAGGTGGGAAATAGAGAATCATCGCTGCACGTCGACGATGTTTCGTATCCGCGCCGAGTTAATGCAATCGGTTGAACCAGAAGCGAGAACGCGGTGCAAGAGAAAAAGAGAGAGAGAGAGAGAGAGAGAGAGAGGGAGAGAGAAAAAAGATAACTTCGAGTTCATGCAGCTAATACGGCGGCCAAGTTAACCGGCAAACAGGACAGGTCGACTGCACGGGTGGGTGGATTCAACCCGGAGTTAGTCAGGTTGCGGCGGAGATCTGCTCCAGTGAGTTTGGTCAGGACTCTGCGAGTCCTTCCGTCTCGCTCCTCCACGAGTCTCATCTTTCTTTCTCTCTCTCTCTCTTTCCCTCTGTTCAACTTGCCGAACCTCCCGCTCGTTGCTTCTTTCTCTTTCTCTCTTTTTGGATCTCCGCTCGACGTTTCTCCGTCTATCCGTTCGTCACTCTCGCTCTTACTTTCCCGTTCTCCCCGTCTCTCATTTACTGTCCTCTCCATGGCTATTGTAGCCATGTTCTCTCTCCTTCTCCCTCCCACCCTTTCTCGTTCATGGTTACGATCATCATGTGCATCGGCCTCTCTCTTCGTCCCACCAAAACCTCTCTTATTGTTTTACGCGCCCCCTTCTTAGTCCCCTCTTTTATCCTCGTCGGTCGATCGGGACCTCGGTCACTCTTGCTCGAGCAAGTCTATCTTCTCCTCTCAAATCACTAGTAGAATTCCTATATCGGAAAAAATGTCAATACCTTACGTCTGCATCAATGTTTACAAAAATGGATGCTGAGATATCGTATTTAATTTATATTTTCAATTTATCAAGGAAAAAAATGTCGATGTTGTGAAATACTAAAACTTTGTTCACTAATTAACTGCTATCATAGTAGAGCATTCTACTTCATTTTGTTATCATTGGGATGTTGGAATATCAGATACTATTGAAGATAACGATATGTTATATATATAAAACGTATAAAAAAATAGATTCAAAATAACTTAAGATTTGAAATTTTTGTTCAAAAATCCACATCCGATTTCTTTAATTTTAATACCGTCGCCTGATGTTGTATTCGTGAATAAATAACAATAAATGTTATTGCATGTGATAAATATGATAAATTGCGAGTGAATGAAACAAGATATTACTTGAGACTTTTATTCGAAAAAATACGAAAGTTGAAAATATAATACAGTCACATCACCAATCAATGTGTAATTTTCTTTGGTATAAATCTTTTATTTCTATTTTTATATGATGCTCATATCCAACATAATTTTTCGTAATATTCAAATAATAGAATTTTTAAAAAAGACTGTGAGCTAAGTTAGGTTTTAATATTAGTCGAATACTAAATATAATAATCATACTAAATTATTATAAAGAACGATATGAATTTCAATAAACATTTCGACCTTTATTCAATCATCTTCTACAATGTATATAGAATGAGTCATAAGTATATTTTAAAATGTTGTGAGCTTGTTTCTGCATAAAAAGGAAGAACAAATGTTCGAAGCAACATTTATTCTTTCTTTCTCAGAAACCTACTCACGAAATTTTAAAAGATATTTACGACTTATTCTACATATATAGTAAAAATGAAAATGGAATATAGTTTTTCATATCGTTCTTTGTAATATTTCCACTATTTATAACTTTCTTTTTAACCTATTGTTAGTACTTATTATTTTGCTCAACGAGCATTAAAATATAACTTGGCTCATAAGCACTTTTATTCTATTAGTTAAATTTTAGTTCATCAATCCTTTTTTCTATATCTTTATATATTATTATTTATATGTTCTATATATATATTACATAAATTTAATATTTTGATATTGAAATAAATATCTTTATTGGCGCTTCAGATCCGCGCGAACTCGACTGCGCGCGCTTCAATGGATCCGGAACATTTTTGTTTGCGCTTTACGCATCGGCGAAGCGCATCCGCGCGTTTACACCGGTCGCCACGACCTCGCTGCAACGCCTCGATTAAATGGCAAGCGAATTCGATCGTTGCTTGATGTAGGCGACAGTTGTGGCGGTGCAAATTCGCTTGCCACTTCCGTGAGAAGAAAGAGCATCCTTACGAGGGAGATGCGGTTATAACTTCGTGCCTTTAATTTAATAAATTACGTCACACTCGTAATTATGTGATATATACGGAGCACTCCGACCAACCAAGGCATTATGGGAGGCATGCCGAATCAGCCCTTCGCTATTCCGAGCATTTTAGGGCGGCGATCTATGACCGCGTGCGCGGTTTTCGGCTCTCTCTTTCCCTTTCTCCCTCATCGAATGATCCGTTCTAAGCGTTGGAACTGCTTCCGAGAATCCTGTACAAGGGACTGACCGAGAACCACAGATATTAGAGAACTAAGAGAAATGACGGTCGCTTTAACAACGAAATAACTCTCAATAATTGTGGAGCCATTCGACGTTGAAAATTAAATCGATTTTATCAAATTATATGCAGAGATAGTAGGTACGATAGATGATAAAACCTTGTTTCAGACTTCTTCGTAAATAATATTTAGCTTAATGATTTTTAACTCAATCATATTTAGTTCGATAAAAATTTAATAAATTATTTTCTTTAATTTAAAAAAGCTTCACTATAAAAAAAAAAGACCTTTAGTTCATCAAGCAGCGATTGAGAAAGTGACAGCAAAAAATGCACATAAATATGCATAGAAAAAAATTTGTTGAAACATTTAAAAAATTGAGCTATAGAGATTATACAGATCTGAAGATAATTTTATTGGACCAACCGAGTAATTATGCTGAACGCTCAAACTTATCGCTAGAATGTCAAAATTGTTTGCACTCATTACATTTGAGATTCTTACGTAATTATTTCGATGGTCCACAAAATTATTTTCAGATTTGTATCGCGCTCGCGAACATACATTTTTTAATACTCCAGCAAAAAATCGTGCTTTCCGTGTGAAAATTCATTTTTGTGTATGCAGCACATGTGTTATTTTTATACAGAGAAAACTAAATTATACACATTAAAAATACTTATTACTTGAATTTGCAATGAATAGCGTTTTGAATATCTTGAAACTACATTCTTGCGGTAGCTACTTCTAGTCTTATAGGTGGTGTTTGTCCGGTCGTATTTAAACATTTCGCAGAAAATATAAGTCGCACGCAAGGAGTTCGGGAGAAAATCAGGCATGCGAAACAACCTGCTTGGACGCTCCGCGAGCTTACTCGAGTTTAGTCGCCGGAATGCACGGTCAGCGGTTCGGCAGCTCGCATGTTTTATCGCGGAAGTCGCGCCTGTTCTCATTTCCATTTACACAGTCGTGGACGTGGCTCTGAGTCAGAGTGCCGGAAGCCGATAAGACATCTCCAGGCTTGCTACAATTGCATTTCGGCCGGTAACGGTGCGCTCCGGATTAATACGCGCTGCGATCTTAGACGCGATAACGCCCGAAATCTTTTTGTTCAGGACACACGCAACTATTATACGGCCTGATGTGTATATTTCGCTCGGCAGGAAATGTACAGAACGCGCGAAAATTACATAGTGTGTATTTAAGGGCTAATAAAATAACACGCTAAGTCGCGTGGAACCATCCCTACAAACGACTAACAATATGAAATTCCTACGTAATTATTTTTTTATGATTTGATAAAATTATTTTCAGATCTGTATCAAACTAAATAGATACATTAGCAAAATCATGCTTTCTATGTGTAAATTTATTTTCTCATAACGAGATTCGATATTTCTATAAGCGGCTTACTTATAAATTTCAACGTGACGTCTTTGGAAATATTACGATTGTATGAGACAATTAATACTCACAATACATATTTGAGCATGCATACAGATATGCACTCTCTTCGAAGAATTTACAAAGGTCGGAAATAATTTATTTTAATTTAGGAGAAGGAACTTCGGTCAGTGATTCTTATAGCCCGATCATATGCGAGCGTATGTAATTTCGGCCAGGGTCGAGGAAGAGAAGGAAGCAAGAGAGGGAGAGCAAAAGCGAGACGGGATCGGAACGAGATGTACGGAAGGGCCGAAACTGCGGAGAGGTACCGCGTGGCCGCGCAATAAATGCGGATTGTGCAGAATTACCGCAATGAGGGACGCGGGTCACACGCTTGCGGGACACAACGATGTCGGCGAAAAACGGAGAGTGAGTTAGAGAAAGGGCCCTTTAATTACTGAAATTCTCGAGGCAAATTGAAACGAGGACTGCGGGTAGGACTACGGTTAGCCCGCCGGAATGCGTTTCAATTGTCGTAAAAGTTTAGAAATTTAATTATTCCGCGGTCACACGATTCTGTGCCTCTCTTTCTCTTCCTTTCTTTTTCTGTCCGTTTAACAGTTTAGCTTCTTAGTCATGCGAGCGCGATATTAAAGTCATCGGTCATCTTCAATGCTCTGCGACGCGACGCCGTTATCTCGCACATTTTAATTCCGTCCTCTCCAATTTGTTTCTCCCTCCGCAGATTATCTCGTGCGCGTGTCGCAACACACGCTCCGTATCGCTCTCGGTATATTATTAACCGTAGTATCTCGGTTTGTGTGTCGCATAAGGACTCGATTCTTCCGCGCGCAAATCCCACGATAACGAAGCGAGTGTCAATATTTGTTAGCTTTATTATTACCATTCGCGTTCACAACGTCATCATTGATACGTATCGGCGAGTAATAAAGAATGTGATGAAGATGTAAACGCGCGATAATATAAGATCGAATATGTTTTCACCGAACAAGAGTTTTATCTTTAATAGAAATCAGATGAAAAAAATAAATTTTTAATTTTAAAATAAATAGGATAATTTCACTAAATAATAATTTAAAGTAAAAAATGGGATGCACGCGTGAGTTCTGTACAGGATAAGTTTGTCGAGAGAAGTATCTAAAAATTTAGCTATACACTGAATAAAAATTTACTAAATCTTATAGTAATACGTATTCGTTTTTGAATAGTATACTATTATTTATTTATTTATTAAATAAAAATGTTTACTTGCTTAACTGTAAATAAATATTTACTCTATAAAAAAAGTGATAGTTAAAATAATAAGTTAATGATTTCTTATGCTAAACAAATATTTATATACTCAGAACTTAGACTATTTTAATAATCCAACAAAGTTATTTATAGATATATATCTATAGATGTAGCTAAATTTTTAGATACTTCAGCAAAATCATTCTGTCCATGAAGACTATTGCAGATTCCCGTTTACTATTTCTCCTTCCTTCAAACGCTTCTTCTTTTTCGCAACGCATGAAACTTAGTGTCGAACAATAAGCGTCATTTCCGTCACTTCTGCAATGAACATCTCGCGACAGACACCGTGCTCGCGGGTCACATGGTAATCACGGTTGTCACGGTGATCGTGCGACCGCAAAATAGTTGCGCCGTGATACAGCGCGGGTGAACGAGCGTGGAGTGATGGTACGGCTTACACCACATTGCCAAGCCGATCGTGAAGTGTGATATCGGCGTGTGCGGGAATGGAGGTCAGCCCGGGCAAATTTTTGTCGCCGTACGTCGAGGGAAGAAGCCTCGCGGCCTCGAGAACAACGCGAGCCAAACATCCAAACGATCGAGTGCCGAGGAGTATTGAAGCATTTCGCGTCACGTTATCAAGTCGACGCGAACCTTCGATCATCCGGTCGATCCACCGGCTCGATTGCACGGAGATCAAGCCGCTGACTGCGACGGACAATAATTACTCGTCGAATGTCCTCTGTGGGTTATGCCTGCGGGAACACGCTCCACTGGGCCAGACCAGACACACCTGGGGTCGCCGGAAAAACTCTCAGCGCGTAAAGGCTGTCCGTAAAACCGTGGTGAGATCCATCCAGGAGCCGAGAATTCGCCGACCATTGACGCGATTGACCTGCGTGGCTGGCAGGTTGGATTTACATCTGACATTTAGATGATTTTTATACAAAAGAAACTACACTTCTATGTCAAAAATGAGAATTAAACTACAAGAATAAATCAAATAAGTAAAGTCTGGGTTAGATTTTAGTGTCTAACAATATTTATATGTAAATTTTAAATACATCTTCCAGTTATATATATAATGTACGCCGATTTCTGACTTGATCAGATTTGAAGATGCAATCATAAACTGAAGTTAAAATAATATCACAAGTTGAATTGAGTGTTAATTTAACTCTTGATACACAAGAGATCTGTTTTTTATCAATGAAACTTTCTGAAAGTGCAATAAATTGAAACAAATCTACAGTCTGTTTTCTGTTCTTGCACTAGACTGCACTAGAACTCTCTTTCTCGCTTTCAACAAATATCAAACATATGCCTGTCTCACTTTAAGTACATTAGTTCAGCCACAGAAAACAGACCTACAATTGTAATATAATTTGTTTCACTTCACTTATTGCATGTGTGCACCAATTCAGAGAGTTCTTCGATAAAGGATAGACCCAAGATGTTAATAAGCTTCTTAAAACACTGCAAAGAGTTACGAAAAATATTACCCCAGCCAGTATTCAACGCATTTTGCTTTTCTTATAATTACGTGACTTTACCTTTTCTCTTTGTATTGCGATCTAGATTTACTTATTAAATTTAACTATTTTTTATTCATAATTATATTCATATAGTGGTCTAGATTACATTATTAAACTAAGAGATTAAACTACGACCTTTTTTCTTTCTCTTACATACGAAAAGAAATAATGTATAAGATATAAAACTTATAAACATAAATACAAACTCATGTGTATGAATAGTTAGGTATAACGTAACATGATTGAATTTTTTTAATGGATAATACTTGTATATTTGCGTTTTATATAAGCATTAATTTCTTTAATTAAATATTAATTAAACTGACTATTAGATAACCTCCATCGCGATAACACTATCAATCACCACTTGCGGTTTGCATATAGCATATCGAATGTATCCAGAATATAAACCGGGATGAAAACAGGACCAGCACAATCGCTCCCAAGGCGATGGTCTGTGTATATATATATAATCTTCCTTTTTATTTTAAAATCGCGCATAAACGCGCGGACCAACTGGCGCTCTCGGTTTACCGAGGGGGGGTCGTGGGGAAAAAACGAGGTGAACGAGGAGGAGGCAAATGGAAGGGTGGCCAAAGCAGCCTGAAAACGAGGGCCTCGTATCGCTCTAAAGGGACCAGTTTTATGGATGTTTTGCCGCGAAACGTTTTTCCTCCGATGAAAAGGCGAGGAAAGTCCAGAGCTGACCAAAGGGTGATCGGTAGGGAAACGTGAGTGTACAAGGGAGTCGACAGGATGAGAGGAAAGGGATGCTGAAGGGAAGTGCCGGTTGATATACGGTTGGGGACCGTTTTGGTGCTTGTAATACCGGGCGCTACACAACGATAAGGCACGACTATTATTGGCCGATCTCGTGTGCGTATCGCCGGAACGCAATCTCTCTCTCTCTCTCTCTCTCTCTCTGTCCCTCTTTCTTCCGCTGAAGTACATTCCACGTTTTCGTGTATACGCCTTGTGCTGTATACGCGTAGTAAATTTACGAAGGGTTTACCCCTAAATCGCTGCCGCCGCTGGAACGCGAGATTGGGTGGCGGCGTTATTAAATATATTAAGGAGCTTCCCGTGGCTATATATACACACACACACACACACACACACACACACACACACACACACATAATGTATATATGGATTTTCTGACCAATTTCATTTAGCGTCGAGCTGCCGATCGTTAATCAAACAAAAACGACGGTGCAATCACGTCATTTTGAAATATGTTAACACTCAATAATATATTAATTTTTTGTATAAAGTCTCGGGATAAATTTCATCCAAAGAATTTCTCGGGAATTTTGCATACATCCCTCTCGCTTCAATAAAATTCAAATACTTATTTAGGATTGTCGAACAAAGGATTAATATTATAAATATTTAAGCCCGAATTTTTTATCTTTTGATTAATTTCTGATTAGGTTTAATTGATGATATATATATAATAAAAAATTATATTTTTCTAGCTACAGTTAATCACTAAACTGATTTTGTAGTGAATAACTATTGAAAGTTACCACTACAAAACTATTAGTGATTAATCGTAGCTGGAAAAACAATTTTTACACTAATAAGTTAAGTGAGGTTATAACTTCAAACCACAAAGTTAATCGGATAAAGGAAAACTAAGTCACCGTAATAGAGAAATATGTAAAAATTTCGCGTTCCACGTCGTTGTGAGAAAGAGAGAGAGAGAGAGAGAGAGAGAGATCGCAATAAATCGAGATTCTCGTAACTTGAACGCGGTTGCGAATCCGTGACGATCGGCAATGAATCTAGACGTTATCAGTTACGCGCCGGCAGAGAAACAGGCAAGTTGTTCATGTCGATGGCTCTTGATATTTATGCGCGATGTTACTGATCGGACAGCCGATGATGTTACCAGGTACTACCGACAATGAGCGAGCTCTTAACTCCGACACATCAAGCATAATGCGAGACGGGAGAGGAGGATGTGGGTACTGTTAGTCGGTCAATCGTAATGCCTTTCGCAGAAACTCAAGACTTTGTTGCACGCAACCACCTTACACCCACGTGATCTCACAAAACCGTCTTCGAGAATATATTCCCTCGATCCGATGCAATATTTTTGTAATCGTAGGCTTGCTCGTGCGTCATTTAATTATTTTACGAGGTTTATAAATATAAAGATTATACATACAATTATAATTTAATTTTTTCTATAAAAAAAAATATCGTGGATGAATAAGTTGAGCTGTGAAACAATTCATTTAAAAGGGGTAACATTTTTTACGAAAGGTAGTTACCTTGATATTTCAAGAAAAATTGAGCAATTTTCGAAGCGAAGGGGAAATTTATGCTAATTAATTCAACAATATATATCGCGTTATGAATTATAAGAGGCTTGATGGATAATCTTGTTGAAGTTATACGACTGTAGAATAAAAATGTGTCTTACGGGGCGGTTTTTTCGCGTTCGCCGTGAAATTAGCTTCTCGAAGCCCGTGACCTTTCCAAAATAAGCGATTCTATTATATAGACAAAGAAAGGTCCACTTGCAATTCTCTTTTAAAGGGTTTCGGGAGAAGGCAAATCGTCGAAAGGGATAATTTGTCGCGATTGTTTCTCTATCCTAAGCTAAAAGCCCCAAGGATTCGCGACCCTTTTGATTATGAATAGGCGAGATTGGCGAACGAGGGTCGCGAAAATAGCCCAGTGACCCCCTCTAAGGGACGTAAAATGAAAGGGTCAGAATTAAAGCTCTCCATTCTACGCACTATGGCTTCTGCGAACGTGCCATTGAATTTCTATTGTACGAGTTTGAGATTCGAATGTTAATTTTCTAACATCGAAATATGTATTTACAGAACGGAGAAATGGCGTTTCTACGTTCAATAAACACACCAATAAAAAATATATCGTACAAATGTAATCTTCAAGTTGATTCCTTTTCAAGTCTTTTTCAACGAAATGACTTGGTAGCTTCCGTTCTTCGCACTGCATTCCCACGACTCGCCGGTCAGTCATAAAAATGTTATTATAAAATGCACGCCATCCTGTACTCTTAACGTCGACCGATCCATTGATTTACGCCCTATTTTAATTCTGTCTTCGTTCTTTTTCTTCACATCCTTTTCTGCCTACGTCTTCCTGACGGCCGCGGGGTACACCAGCGGCGTAAGGGTGTTACTATGGTGAACGAGGTCAGTTGTTTATTTGTTCGTCCCAAAATGGAACGCGTCCATCGCGGTCTGATTTATCGCCCGTTGCGAAACTTTAATGCGTTTCGGTTCGGAAGAGAACTCTAAGGAGAGACTTCCTCTTCGAGTCCACTCTCGCGATCCAATGTGTACTTTGTGTCCGCCCGAATGGCCTCGAAAGGAATCGTTATTCTCACCGAAGAATTATATCCGAGTCGTTTATCTCGATTCGTGACGACGCCTCGATTTTCAATCGCGTATAACTTAGATCCATAAAAAAAAGTGACGTCGCTCGTATATATTTATTAAGGATAGATCTACTTTAAATTTGAAAGAGGATTTTGTAAGTGAAATACACATGACACCTGAGACCTTTCGTATATCCTTTCACTGACGTCATAAAAAATGAGATAACTGACAAGTAATAATTTTTGGTTATGACCGAAAATAGGTTATTCTTCTTTTAATTGATTTATTCTCGGTTTGATAAGAACTTACAAATGAAATCTTTTTTTATAACTGAAATAATTATTAGTTTAATTCCACAGATATTAATTTCACAAATCTATAGGAATAAGAATAAATATGTTGTACACGAACAGTTTTATCGAAATATTAAAATTTTAGTTAGATACAGACCTAAAAATATTTTTTTACACAGTCAAATAATTATGTAGAACGCTTAAATTGTTTGCTAAAATGTTCAAACTTGCAATATTACTCATCATGTTCGAGTTTCCTCGTAATTATTTTGATAGTCCAACAAAATTATTTTCAGATCTGTGTCTAACAGCCAATTTTTAAATACTTTAACTCGTCAAAATCGTTCTTTTCATGCACAAATTTTACCTTTTAAAATTTCAAGATTTTCAATAATGTTTTGAAATTTTTCATATTATCGTTCTGATTTGGAAATTGTTAAATGTTATGTTGAGAGATTAATTTAACATAACAATGTAAATCACTATTGCTGACACTGCTAGTATTTTAAATTATTAAGGTGATAGTATCCCAAAATTGCATAGGTATGACGTAAACTCCTCAAAGATAAGAATTTTTAATTTCCAGTAAATTTTGCAAAATTCCTTGACTTTTCTCTCTCACCGTTTTTACATTCTCATGATTTTTCTAATTTCCAGTTTTGTGGGCTGATTAATGTTTTGAGATTCCGTGCTTAAGATTAATTTAAGAAATTTCTGAATTTAAAAGGAAGATTAACATCATACGAAGGTTAGAAGGATCAAGTTTTACATAGAAAAATTATACCGAATTATTGATCCATTACGATTAGCGACTAATTATTATTGTTTTACACTGAAGAAGACTCTGTGAAGTTGAAACGTTTGAAATTTTACTAATGTGTGTATTGTACAATTTTATTTTATAGATTAAATTAGATCTAAGTATTGATTGTATAATTGATTGAATTATTAATTTCAACTTTTTTGTGCTCGTGTCGGTCGTTTACTTAATGTTTTGTTTCTTAAGATTAATGCTTCCAATCGTGAGAGAGAAAAATTGCGTTTTCTCTGATATATGCATTGCATTCTTAGGTCGTGTTCCGAATGTTTTGATACTGCCAGTACTGAAAATCTATAGTACGTATATGTAAACTATAAATTTCCAGTACTGGCAATATATACTGGAACCAGGAATGGTCTTAATAGGTAATAGGAAATGAAAAAAACCAGGATACCGTGCATCGGTGGATTCCACCCTAAGTGAATGGCGCACGCATGAGTCGGGGCGAATGCATGGTTTAAGAGGATGATGTAAAAGGGTTCGATTCGACCCACGGTACGTCGCCTCGACTCGAGTGAGGGTGGTTTTCCACCAGGGCCGTAATCAAACGCACCCTCTTCGATGCTTTTTTTCTCCTTTTCGTGTCGTCTACCTACGATATAACGAATCAGGCGAGACGAATTGATTTCGTCATGAGTTTCGAAGGTACATGATACGTATTCATTGCGACGGTATCGCTAGCGAGAGAAATGATAGAGCTATTATTTTGTGGGGCCATTAGGTCGTCATTCTATGCATTAAGTAGCGGCGAATTTTATACATCGCGTGATCTGAGTACAGATAAGTACTCGCGAAAGACAGACATCGCATAAAATACAGTCATTATCGCAGATTATGGTAAAATATTGTTTATGAGATGTACGATGAATGTACAACGCCAGCGAAAGCGACAAGTCTTATTCATATTCAAAGCTGCGCATAGCGATTTATCAAATCATGAAATATGCATTAAGATCGCATACGTGTATCACACGATACAAGTGTGATAAATATACAAGGATCATCTCGCAGAGCATCTCTCTCACAAAGTTCCGTAGAGGATAAACCACCAATGTTTCAATAGCAAATATTTGGCAAATAATTTCGACACGCGTTCGTTTGTGTCGCGCATTTCAAAGGGATGGAAAACGGCAGACCGGCCGCCCGCCCGTTGTCGCACGTCACTGATGGATAAGGGTTGACTGGCGGAAGTCGGGATGGCTGCCGACCGTGGGAGATGACGAGAGCTCGGGGGGTTGCTTTGATTGCGATCCAGGAATTAATTAACGAGTATGAGCGGGATCTAGTCGCTGGGAAATCTGACGTGACTACCGGCGACGATGCGAGCTTAAGGTAGATACGAGGAGCCGCCCATGACGCGGACGTACCACTCGGCGGAAGGGCTCAACTGGCAGATAATTAATAATAGGCATTATTCGAGAGATCGAGCACAAAGCTCTCAGACACCCGGCGATGGACGGAGGCCTGTTGCGACTGGTCGGTTTGTCGAAAACTACGAACACTTTTGTGCGAGCAATATCACTCGATTTAATCGCCACGTCGCCATAACGCGCGTTTTATTATAGACTGTCTATAGACGGGTAGAGAGCTAAAGGGTGATATATCGACTTTGTAACTATTTCCGTAACCGTCGAGGTGCTAGACAGGGGCTGCGAGACGAGGGGAAAAACGCGAGACAGGTCTGTGTGAATAATGTGGAGTAAACGCTCTTTGCTCTTATTTAAGTTGACTCTTTTGTTATGCAAACCCAGTATTTTGTAGAATACGTATGAAAACAGTCACACTTGCGAGACACCGCGGTTATCGTCGTCGAAGTTAAAATACTGACTTTCACGAGTAGGAAACTCTGGTGTTACGCCGATGTTACGAAAGTGCAGATGAAAGGAGTATTTGTTTAATCTCATTTCTCTCTCGATTCATCAATATCGTGTGTTGTAAATCTTTCCCGTCGCGAGGTCCTTTCTTAAAAGTAGAGCAATCGTTAACTTTAACGTAGAATAAACGTTGATTGTGTTTCAATTTTACATAGAAATTGGTTAAAGGGCTCAAAACGATCATCGATTCGCTCCTATTCGAGGAAGAATCACCGATTTGTTTCTATTCGACGAAGAATTTTAATGTTAATGTAGAGTAAGATTGTGTTTACAAGAGAAAATTGGATGCAGATCGAGGACATCGATTCACTCCTGTTTCAAAATTTTAATTTTGATGTGGAACAAGAGCTGATTGTATTTGAATTTTATACGGAAGTCAGCTGATTAAGAGCACCGAACGATTACGACATTGCCGGTTCGCTCGTGTTCGAGAAAGAATAAGCATGCGAGGTGAATATGAGACGCCAAACGAAATGAGCGTGATGGAACTCGGCTTACGATGTGTAATCTCTGATTAAACGCAGGCCTCTACCGCATCGGACCCGTTCGTGTTTAGATAATTAGAACGGAGCGCTCTCACTCCCGACACTTCAAAGAGAATCATCCCGCTCGCTTGTCAGGCCCGAGCACGATCGATCGGGTTTTGAAAATAAACTCGTTCCCGTTTTTATTGCAACCGTGATGCATGCAGGACGCGTTTGCGAATCTCTTTTTCCATTTGACGCGTATCGATTGAGGAACGAGGCCGATAGTGATTGAAGTTGATTATTGTTTGACGGATAATTATAGTTTCGCCAATCCCATTGTCCGTGACTATTTCTAACAGAAGCTCTCATGGTCTTTAAATAAAATCACCAATTATTTCGCAGATAAAAAATAGACCATGGACTTGGATTATACATATAGATTATTCAAGTGCCTTTAATAAACATGTCTACGTCTAATATATCTTTCCGACTACAATATATCAAGGAGCGACACATTTCTTAGAAAAGGCCGAAATTAAAAATATCTTAACAACGAATTTGCAGACGTCATCAACAAGTGGCGCAAGTTATTCCCGCGATCGCACGCGATTTATTCTTGTCTCTCTCGACGCGTTTCGAATTTTCCACTCGGAAGAGTCGCCAGATTGTTTCCCTTCTCGTTAACTCTCTATCTTCTTTTTTTTTTTTTACACCCATCTCGCGGTAACGCCGACGTTATTTCGTAATTTTCGTCGAATGCGATCGATGCCGGCGGATCAGGCCGGCCGCACGTGAAAACAGAGGCGTTCTCTGTTCCCATTTAAAACGGGGTTCTCACACTCGCGTAAAATCCTTCAAATATTGGCCTATGCCAGTGACCCCGCTGGATACACGAGTCTTCGGTAAACCGAGATACGAGCCGTTCGAATAAGGGACACATTGTTGTCGGGAATCGCGTGACGCGAGCTTCGAGAATCGCGAGAGATGCCATATGCGCTGGCTCTCTATTTTGTATGACGTATGCCGGATAAGAATTGACGTACTCCACATTCTACGCGGCGGCACCTACAATATTTCAACGGCATGGACTGTATTCGTAGTCATACTCGAGCGTTTGACAGCTCGTTTCTCTCGCAAATACTACTCTATTTCTGAAATTTAAACTGGCAGCATCCGGGCGACGTTATACATAAACCGGAAGTTATGGCAATTAAATGCCATTCCGCAGCGTATCTTTTCATTTCCACGGCGTATCTTTTTGTCCCGTTACAACGTTAATAACAAGTTAACGAGCTTCGTTGTGTCAGTTAAATGAGAAATTCTCAAAATTAAGATAGTTATGAAATATATTTCAAGGTCCATTAATGTGAAGGGAACCATTGTAACGATGCAACGCACTTGATAAGCCATGATGAAGCAGCGCGTGTGTGGACACTGATGGATGCCTTTGCATTTGGGCAATTGTATATTTATTGGATAGGCCTTCAGTATAAAACCGCGTCGAGGGTAACCTACTCGAGAAGGAGATATCCGGAAAATATTTATAGACCTCCGCGCCAAGAAAATAAACGCTCCTTCTGGGAACCGGCGAGTTATGACGATTTAAGTGCCCATTTCAACGGGGTGCCGAGCGTTGCCGTCACGACGCTAGACGTCGATCCGAGTTTCGTCTATATGTACTCGCTTTCCTCCGAACTCTGCCGCTCGCGTGTGCAAATCTATACAGATGAATTTATAGCCTTTCTCTCTCTCTCATTCTTTCACACTCATCGGCCTGAAGCAACTCCGGCTCGAAAGCGCTCGAAAGATATATCGATTTTTATGAGAGTTGAAGCCGTTAAGTTACTCCATCAAAAAGATGTTCGATCTCTGAGAGTATTATACTCATAAACCGTAAACCAAGGAATCAAAAACTGATTCTCCATCAATCTAGACTTTAATATGCCAAATAAATCACAATTGAAAAAATTATTTCTGCGAATTCTGTCGTGCAATGCCATTGTAGAAATTTAATCTTTAGAGAATAGGTGCACTGAAAGAAACAAATTTGGGTGCTGCAGTAAATTAGATGGTAAAATATGGCGTAGCATTTTTAATTAGTTGCAACAGCCAATTTTTGATTGCAGCATAGTCAATTAAAAATGTTTACTACAGTTATTTAGCTAACCTTTTCTTTCAGTGTGGGTCTATTTTTTAAATTTTACAGCTTTTTCTTAAATAATATTAATTAAAATTTATTGTAATCTTTGTATGGTAATGCCAATATTAAAAATTGGATAAATATAAGAGTTTATTATAAAAATTCTTTGGATTCGCCAAATTTAAATTTTATATCATAAACTTAAATTCAAAATGAAAAATCTAACATGGCGGCTTGTTAATCGAGAAAAAAATTCGTAAAACTAAGATATTTTTAACGTTAAAAAATAATAATGAAAAAGTACATATAAAGCTTTGAAAACGTATGAAATGAAACGATAAATAAAATAAGACATGTAGGTATACTATAATATATATACAAGCAATGAAGCGTGCGCGGATAAGGTTTATTAGCATATAAAGACGAAGCGTGTATAGGTTTTATTTGCGAATATATGTGGCCACACATTGATAGCCATCAAACGATTAATTTTAGATTAGTATTATTATTATGAGTTCGGTAGAACAAATATAACAATACAGAAATTACAATATGAAAAATAGAATAGCACCATTATATTGGCGTCGTATAAATTTTAATATTGGAAGGTAGTAATTAATTACTTATTTGAATATTGAAAGCACCTGTTGTTTTGCTTTCAATACACAAAATAAGTAATTAATCACTGCCTTTCAGTATTAAATGGGCCAGTATTAAATTGGATTTCTATAAGGGTATCAGGACACGTCAACTGTAAGATATATATTCAACATATATTCAAATTTCCTTAATGAATTGGGACGTATGAATCGATAGGCAAGTCGCACCCGCGAGCATACTGTTAGTATCGGGCGATAAATTATGAAAATTCAGCGAAAGAGGAAGAGACGCGCGCGAGTTCGCTCTAGGTGTCCGCCAACGCTTTACTTTTACGCGACCCAGTTCGAGAACTCGATCGCCGCTGACGCAAGAACGCGCGAGACACCCGGCGACATACGCTTGCTCCGACATAATCGATGTCGCGTCATTGATTTTCGTCGATAAGCGTAAAGTGCGTCCGCGCGCGATAGATTGCCGCGTGTCCGTGCCGTCCACGTGTTTGTCATCAGCTGCGCGAGAGCTGACCATCGTGAACTCGCGTCAATGACACGCATATGTACGTGTATCTTACATATAACTACATATATAACACGCGCCTCTTTCTCGACGCAAGCTGCTGCTGCAATGTCTTCGAAACGAGATAAGACCGGGCGAGCCTCTTAAGAGCTCTAATGGCATCCTTCCACGAGAGTGCTGTGAGGACGCTGTTTCGAAGTCGTGTGTGTATTTGAAACAGCGAGCGACAATACTAGAGATCGAAAGCTATGGAACTACTATCGCGGTGAATAATATTGACACAAATTCCGATATTCGTTTAAACATGGAAAAATAATGCAAACTCTTGTTTTTGTATTAGTCGTCATAAATACCGCAAAAGAAAGGATGATTTTGCTAAAATGTCTACAAATTTAGCTGCACAGACAAAAAAATATACTTTTAATAAGTAATTCAAATAGTACTATGTATAACGTTTATTTGCAGAAAAGAAATATTTGCTAAATATAAATTATAATAGTTATAAATAAATGGTTCATGTGTACCAAATAAATATACAAAGTAAATATATGTATATTTACATTCATTAAATATTCAATTAGTATTATATGTTCGAAAAAAATTTATCAAAATTTAGTACATTTTTCTCTCAAAGTAGATACGAAAAAAAACTTTATTGGACCATCAAAATAATTAATTATAAGACTGATTACAAAAGTATCAAAATTTTTTACAGAACTGCTTATCATATATGCTTGAGAAAATCTACGTAATTGTTTTAATTATGATCCAATCATTTTTAGATTTATATATTTAAGTTAAATTTTTCAGATACTTCAACAAAATCGTTTTTCTTCCGCGTATTTCAAAAAGAGAGTGTTGCTTTAAATACAGAAATATTTATATTTCGTGTACAGTCACTCTTGCTTATTTGCGATAAGTCGTAGAAGATTAACGATAGCGATTTAATGTCATCCAGATACTTCTATTACTTATGGAGAATCCTAATTTCGAATTCTATATCGTCTTTTAGATTACGCTCCTCGCGATAGCATGATTTATAACGCTTAACGTTAATCAATGTCGATGTGTGAGCGGTCAACCACGTCGACAGCCACGCGTGGAGATTGGATATCGTTAACGCGACTATGACGACGCGTCCATCGCGCAGGTTCGGTCTAATCGAATAATTTCGATCGGTACTGGAATCCGATCGGAGTGAACCTGATTTATGATATCCCGTAATTAATCCGGGTCGACCACTAGCGGCAGGAAGAGGAGGAGAAAGAGCAGAAGGAGGAGGAGGAGGAGGAACAGGAGGACCATAGAACCGTTGCGACCATCGTGTAAGGCCATCGTCCCAGGTATCCCCCAATGGGCCACTAATGATCGTACCTACGATTAATCAACGGTGTATCGCTCATACAAGCAACATCGTGTGCGCACCGTATGTCATCGCGGGCTCCCTCACGCTGCTTGTACCGGCAGCCAACTTGAAAGTCAAAACGAGCGCCGCGGAAACGCCGCTATACTAATTCCCCCGAGAACCCCGGCGATACAGGCCGGATTTATGGTTGAGCTCGTACCGGGAATTTTCGGGGGCGACGCGGCACGAGAAACACTGCCTTCGTCGTAGTAGACGCGCACTGTGGCACATGTAAATTTATACGGCGAGAGAATACGAGTTCGACGATAGAGAAATCACCGGCGTGTAATGGGCGCTTTAGTTTGATCGGTTCATCCGGTCCCCTTGACGAAACTTACTCGTGTACTCCGCCGATACGAGGAAGGATATTCGTAGATTTCTGAGAGACCGTATACATTGGACGTTTCTTTTTAACGTTCGTGATTTCATTAGAAAAAGGAAAAGAACGAGGGCGCGGATTGCCTCATGCGATTGTATATTAATAGCTCGTTCTGTACGACTCGCGTATCTCGCTACAAGAATCTACAGATCTATATATTTATACGGATCGTTAGATCTAAAGATTGTTAGATCTGTACGTTTATAGACCAGTGGATTGCCAGGTCTATAAATCAATTGATTCATAGATCCACGAGTCTCGCTCCACCTTATATTACGCATAAGGACAATGATCTCAGAAATCGAACGCGCAAATACATTCTCTTATTTCTCCCCTCGATTTCTTTCGATCTTATTTATATGTAAATTATGCAGAGAAATGTAAAGAGAAGAGATAAAAAGGCGCGAAAAAACGAGTTGCAAAACGTTATCAATCATACGTGACCCTGGAATTTTTTATATTTCTCTTCCAGATTCTTGCTTTCCGAGAAATTTAGGTTTGTCGTTCTTCTAATTACTCGGTTTACGTCGAGCGACAAATAATGCGAATATTTCGTGCAGGACCTCGCATTATTGTATCTCGTGACGCTCGTTACATGCTCGTTACAAGCCTATCTTAATAGTAAAATAAGCTTTTCGTGTTAAGCACGAATGCGAGGGACTTTCACGACATGAGGTGACTGATGTCGCGTTTCTCGGAAGGTCCATTGACACTGTCCCATTAAGTAGACGGACGACAAAACAATTTAACGTTAATTAATGTTGCGCCGGCGGGTTCTCGTCGAGTGAGGTTCGTCGCCTTGGAAAATGTTAATACAATCGGCGTGTAGTATCCGACGTTTTTTATTATCTTTACGAATAGTGCTTCATTTCAGTATTCTCTGAAGTCTAGTGAACGTATTAACTTAGTTACGCAAAAGTTGTTGTTAACTGTGTCACCATTATTATACAAACAATTTATCAAAGACGCAGATATTATTACACAGAAAGCACTTTTTCGTTGAAATATGTAAAAATTTAGCTGAATACAAATCTGAAAATAATTTTGTTGCATTACCAAAATAATTATGTAGAACGTGTAGGCGTTAGTAACAATGTTGCAAAAAGATTCAACATTCTAGCAACCAATTTAAGCGACCTTCATAATTATCTTAACGGTTCAAATAAAATTATTTTCAAATCTATGTAATTTAATTAAAAATTTTGAATATTTTGGTAAAATTGTTCTTCTCACACAGACATTATTACGCGTAAAAAGAGAACTATTAAAATTTCTGGAAAAAAAAAGAAATTTAAATAAATAAAAGATTTGGCATATAACAAATAGGGCACCCTTTTTTCATAAATATTTTATTAAAAACTTCTACGTGTGTGTTGTATATCAATAATAATTTCTCTGTAGAGTTACGGAACTCTAGCTCTACGGTTTCTCCCCGGCTCGTTCGTTTTTTTCGTACTGCGGAGGCAAACGGATTTTAAAGGGTCGCCGACAGATGCCCGGGTTTCAAGAGGATCCCGACTGAAGGAGGCAGACGCGCACGAGGAGGAGAGCGGATCTCGGAGCCGACCGGTCGACGCGGCACGAGGAGCGGATCGCCGGCTGGTCGGCGAGGCAGGTTCGCACGACCTTAGCGTTTCAGTGTTTGCCCACAAATCGACAAGAACTGGTCGGTGCAGGTTTTTCTGGGCGGTAACGAACCAACTGCAGTAGGTCGGCCGTAGTAGGGATCGCGATGGAGAGATGGCGAAGGCACTCTCGAGTGCAGATGCCGGGAGGTGGCCTTGCCCTTCGGATGCAAGGCTAGAGTTCATGAACGGTCTCCACTCGGTGTGCATCGAACGATACACTCGATATGCATTAACTCCGCCACAGTCTTCGAGATAAGACCCATTCTCGGTTATTGTACGACGGCTCGAAGGGAACCCGGAAATTCGTGGTTCTATAAAGGAACTCATGTTGAACATCATCAGGATTCCACGTATCTAGAAATTATTATGTCCGGGAATTCTAGCGCATAAGCGTTAACTAGCCTTGGGGTTTATTCTATGTATAATAACGGTATTTTAGATGATTACAGAGTTTCTAGATAAACAACTTATTTTTCCAAAGTCTCTGAAAATTAAGAATAAGTTTATTTAGACTATTATACGAATATAATTTCCATTTCTATAATAGATTAACTTTTAATTTCAGTTTAACAGCTCTTTATCTTCTTCTGATTCTACTAGAAGATGAATAGTTGTTGAACTAAGATCGAAGTTAAACATTGGTAGAAAGGGGCATAAATCAAATAAGTCAGGAAAGTACCAATAGTCAAGACTATAGATTTTAGTGCCTAATAATAATTTTCAAATCTAAATTCTAAATACATCTTTCAATTATACAAATTGCGCGCTGTTTACTATCGGACTTGAAACGCAATCATAAAATGAAATGATAATATTGCAATTAAATTGATTATCAATTTGATAATGGCACTACTAACATCGTAAAACAAAAGTGCATGTTTAAAACGAAATTTTGTCGCAAAAAATAAATTCTGAGTAAAGAATGTATTGTGAAAAATTAAAAAAATAAATTTCTAAAAATGCTATAATCTTATAGTTTAAAAAGTTAACATTTTAAAAATCATTTAGATCAAGCAATTGAATATATATTCAACTTTTTAAAAGCCTGAAAAAATTATACAATCGTTTTTAAATTTACGAGATCTCTCAAGGATTATAAAAGTTCCAAAGAAACGTTGACATTTTACATTTTTAAGATTTACGAACGAATTTTAAAAAGTATTTCAAAAATATCGACGCGCGTTGAGCAAACAAATAGATGCATTCGTATTTTACGTGCAGTTTCCTGACGTTTTAAGAAGTTTTAAAACCCGTGGCACGAGCGGATCGATGCGTCCGGAGTCTCAAGGACTCGAAGAAGGATCTAAAGATCCCAGAGCCAGTCTCTACTTCGCGATCGGTCAGAACTCGCTTCGTCTATCAGCTCGCGTTGGGTATAAGCGCCGCGTGCGATCCCGCTCGAACTTCGAGATCCTTCGGTGCGATTTCTTCGTCGGCACAGTACGACGCGGTGGTCGTACTCGTTATAGTTGCATCGGCCCTGATCCGCCGAGAGAGAGTTCCGTGCTGCCTGCGACAGCACTGGCATCGGCCAGTGAGAACGACTCCGGTCCGTCGGAGGTCGTCGCATCGGTAGTTAGCAGGTCTGCCGTTTGTGCAAACAGCCTCGACGCTCTGACTCGTGTGAGTCATCTCCTCTCAGAGGCTGCTGCGTGTACTTTCGATCGCCGTCAGAGTGCCTCCGGCGGGCGCGACGTCTCATTCGTCGCCGTTGTCGCCGTCGTGGCCCGCGGGTCGATAAACTTCGTTATCGCTCGCTCGTAATTCGTTCACCCGCAATTTAAAGGTGCAGTTCGACGCTCGAAGCGCACATGCGGTATCGCGTAGAAAAGTATCGAAGGGGATTCTTATCGAAATAAATAACTGGAGATCAAAAAGAGGCTCTATGGTCGGGTTGTTCATAGTTGATTCTTATATTCAAGACTATCCTGAGTACAATCTTAAGATGTTATGAAGAATCAGAGGGCCTTATTGGCATCTTAAGACATTACTTCTTGACTGATCTCGTGAAAAAACCATTATAATCTTGGAAACACTTTTAATATAACTTTTTGATGTTTATCTATTTTTTAAATCGAAACTAATAATAAAAACTAAAAATAAGTATTGCACTAATTCTTATTGAAAACGTGTTAATAAATTTTGATAGACGTTGAAAAATTTAATATGAGTCCAATGGACTTACGATGACAGTTAAAGGTTAAGACGGGTTTGAAATAAGAACGGACTGTGATTACCGGTCTACGATATCCAATCGCAATAAGAAAATTATAGTAATTAAATTTTTCTAATAATTAATAACGTTATTAATTTTCTGAGTAATGGTTATTCCGTAATAAAATAAGTAAATACATTACAAATACGTTTGCGTTCTCATTTGATAAGACAAGTAATACACGTAATTTACACAAGCTTTTATCAAAGTTATCAAAGAACTCTGTTACGACTTTGTGAAACAGTTATAATTTGGATGTTGTTAATAATTAATTCAAATAAATAGAATAAATAAGCTAATGAGAGTAAAATCGCTGTTAGTAGTGCGAAATTATAAAAAGTATATATTTATTAAACAATTAAAAAATATCATATATAAAATTACTAAGTAATTTTAGTAATTTTATATATGATATTTTTTAATTGTTTAATAAATATATACTTTTTATAATTTCGCACTACTAACAGCGATTTTACTCTCATTAGCCTATTTATTCTATTTATTTGAAATTTTCGAGAGTTGATTTTTATATTTAATTTTTAATAATTAATTCTTAAGTGCGTTAATGAAACCTCGACTGCAGGTGCGGTCTGGTGAAAAACCTTGATCGAACTTTCTCTAGCGGTACACTCTTAAGTTTGTATCACCAAAAATTGAAGATACACATCGAACTAAAAACTTTACGTATAAATTACAGGAAAATACGTAAGTATTATTAAACATAAGAAGGAAAATAGCATCTTGAAATCAGGAGTTCTCCATTCTGAGGAGAAAAAGAATGTATGATATCATCTATTCGATCTATCAGTGTTTTACCTGTACGATCATAACGGAATTGATATTTCGTGATAACATATGAATATATAGTTCTGTTGTTGTCAATTGTTTGTTTAAGAATAGTTGAAATGTTGGTATAGTATACTGTAACGTCGAGGTGTACATACACGAGGTATGCATATAAGAGAAGCTTCGTGTCTCCAAAAAGAAACCATACGTTCCAATCTAATCGTTATAAATTCATCGTTACCTGTATTTTAGACTTCGTGCTAATATATCAAGAAAAAGATTTATGACATAGAAAAATGCCTTCTATTAATTCGAAATGGGATTTTTATTTAGTAGCTCGAATTTAGAGGTACTACGCGATACAGAGTTACAAGAGCATGTACACGTTTACATCGCTTTTCGCGAGATTGTAGGCTCCTCTACGAGAAGTCGCACCGGCGCCGTAAAACACTCCGGACTTGTTGACAAATTCGCACTCGCAGCGGTCGTCGGCCGAGCGAGCGCGTTCGACCGAGAATATGAGTCACGATGAGTGAAGGCACGGCGAGTTCCACGACCGTACATGCGACGTATTTACGCGCGACACTCTCTCGCCCGCGTTATTATCATCCCGGTGAATATTCTCCTCCTCACCTCGTCGCTTACTTTCATTCAAATTGGCACGGAAGGATCGTACGAGGTCGCTCGCATAAAATCAGCATAAGTCGGCCGAGGCGGCGACGGCGCGGGCGCCGCGGTGCGCACGGAGAAAATTTGCCGTCGCTACGCTGATTACATCGCCGAAGAAATCGCGATAACAATATTAGTGTAATAATCGAATAAGTTTATTGCACGTGTAAAAAGAATCAACTACTAATTGTTGCTATTTTAAGAACGCCTCGCCGGTATTTTGAAAATATTTGCAGAAACGCGCCGACAGAGGAGATCTTGTGGCGATTAAGATTAATGTCGTTGTATTTCAAGTTTCACCGTCCCAGAACATCGCGTGATCAATCTGCACAAGAAAAGAACGATTTCGTTGAAGTATCTAAAAATCTAGCATGTAAAATTTGTAATGTCAAATTATACCCAATTTGAGTTATTTTTAATCATTTCTACAGGTCGCCGTTGGTTAATACGTTTCATTAATTTTTAACTCAACAGAGTTGAACAATTTAACTAAAAAAAATGTATTAAAAATTAAAATGCATTAAAATTAATAATGTATTAAACTTAATTCAAGTTTAGTCTATTATTTACTAAGTGCATACGTTAATATGAATGTTATTTATTTTGAATATAACTATAGAAATAGATTATATTTTGTACATGGAAATATAATAAAATGTAACAAAAGGTATATAAATTCATATAGAAATATTTAAATAGTAAGGTCCACCACTTTGATCAAATAGGAATTTTCTTATTATCTATTTATTCGTCCAAATTCGTATTATACTATATTATTTAATTAAATGTTATAGTTTTTCAACTGAAGAGAGGTTACCATTGCCCCTTTGATATCTAACAATATAAATCTTCAACTAATTTTATTGGATCATCAAAATAATTGTATACGGATATTCAAACTGATTGTTAAACTTTTTGCGGCATTACTTGCTATATTTGAGTTTCATATAATACACTTAATTATTTCGATAATTCAAGAAAATTATTTTCAGAGCCATGTCTGCTCTCTAAACTCTTTGAAATGGAATTTTATTCTAAAAAATGAAAGTTGAGCCAGAAAAAGAATGGCTTAATTTTCAATCTTTAAAAGTAAAATTTCACTTCTCGTGTGAGATTTATTAAAAAAATTTTAGAGTGTAGCTAAATTTTTAAATGCTTCAAAGCAAAATCTTTCCTGGTGCAGAACCAACATAAAACTTAATTAGCCCATCTAATAAATTCCTAAAACTATCTGACGCGCGCGCAAAATTATACCAATGGCTAATTCAGCCTTGGTCACTTGAGATGTAGCAATGCAAATTTGATCTTTACTGCGAAACGAGGACCAAGTTTTTTCCCTGCGATATTTCTTCAAGTGTGCCCATAACTGTCTAGCGGCCACGGTCATATTATTTACTCTACGTCGGCCGTGTGTGATATGCAAGGTAGAACTGTTTGCGATCTTGTTGCGAGTAGTATAATATATCGCGTCACCGCTAAATGCACTCGATGCGTCGTTTGATCGTACATAAGATGTTATTATAGACTAAGAAATTTGCATTCTAGAAGATGTTATGCTCACGTATAAGCACTTCCGTTTTTTTTAAATAAAAGAAGTATGAATAAAGAATCAACTTTAACTTTCTCTATCTCTGCTCTCTCTCTCTCTCTTTCTCTCCCCCTTTCTTGCTCTTTCTTTCTCTCTCTCCGTCAAAAACCATGTATATAGGTTTAGTTTCTATTTTTATTCTTTTCATTCTTAAATTAGATTGTATCTTCCATTTTCCTCAAATGTTAATTGCAGTGTTATTTACAAAATGTAGTATACACATGAGATAAAATGTATATGTGTGTACACTGAAAAAAAAAACCTAAATTTTAATAAATATTTGTTTAAACAGCTCTAAATAAATACATTTTTACTAGATGTAAATACACGTTTACATTATTCGATATAAAAATCTTTAATTTAACTATCATTTATTTTATTAAGTAAATATTTATTTACTGTAAGTAAATGTTTACTTAGTACTATTCAAAGAAATATGTATTAAGATTTAGTAAATTTTTTTCAGTGTATACAAATCTAGTTCCTACTTTTATTGCTTTCATTTTTAAATTAGATTGTACAATATCACTTCTTTTCAAATATTAATTACAGTTTATAAAAATGCGTGTACATATGAGAATATATGATATATATATATATATATATATATATATGCATATATGCGTCTGCAATGTTTAAGCTTGGGTTCGTGAGTTTGCTAAGCCCAAATGACTGTGCAGATCAGTCATCCCTGCGGGAATGAACGCTTCCTAGCGTCTTCAAAGTAAGTTTTATCATCTACTAGCACGAGCGCTATCTCGACGTTAATGACAACGCGCTAGACACTCGGATCCTCAATTTGAGATTGGATCAGCTGGCTAACTGGCAAACGCAGGCTGCCTTGAGGCTGCATGAATCGCTACCGCGTTAAAAACATCGACGAGACATAATAAAATATGGAGGACAAGGCAGAGAGATATATAGAATGTGATAAAAATTTAAAGCCTCCGAGATCTGAAATGGACTCTGGAGTCAGGATAATGTGAAAATGTTGGATACATGACACTCTTATGCGGCCAATTTAATTTACTTTTACATTATATCATTTGCCATGTAATTTATTTCTTTGCATATTATCTTTTCATATTATTAAATTGTCGTAAACCATGAAACGTGAGATCTCTTGAAGTCATTATCTTATTACAGACTAGTGCTGTATTTTAATGCTATTAGTTAATTCGTTAATGTCGGCCATTAACTTTTATTACATCTTGACGCTTTATTCTTTATTTCTTATTCATTATGTATCTTATTTTACGATTCGTCTCATCTCGACCCCGATTTAAACCGTGTAGATTACGCATCCTCCTTCGCGACCAAGGTGTCGCGACCACCCATGAGTAATCGTCGGTGCCTCCGATTTTCTTGTTTAATCAGTGACGTGAATCCGCGGTTTAGGAACAAAGAAGAAAAACGGTGTCACCGTTGCGTGTGATTAATCGGATAAATAGCGTTCGATGCGGTCGGTGAACTTGCGGAGAAGGCGTCACGATCTTGTGCGAAAGTTAGAACTGTATGTTTTGTTTGGAAGTTTCTTATCTGCGCGACGCCAGTTTCCTTCTGAATACACAAAGAAGTGTCTTTAACCCTTTCAGTATTGAGTCTATATTTTTTAAGAGAAAAGTTCGAATGTGTGTTTAATGACCTGTTTCCAGCTGACGCATGGAATTGCGCGTCCGGCAGCATTTACATTTCTGAGAACTGTTTATATTTAGCAAATATAATAAAACATAAAAGCTAAATTTTAAAAGAATATAAATTCTTTCTCTATGACTGATACAAATTTTTGAGAAAGTTACACGTCTATGGATCCCAGATTAAATTCTTTCTTTTCAATATAGGCATGTAATTTTCTTAAAAATATATTAGTGTTAAAGAGAGAAATATATTTTTATTAGAGCGCTGTTATCTAACGTTGTTAATATTGTACATCATTTTTTCCGTGTATAAAAAAAATTCAGCGTCTCTTCTCAGATGCGGCGAGAAGAGTTACGCAATATAAGTGTAAGCGACCGTTCATATTTCGAGGTTCGCTCGTCCTCAACGAGTGGAAACGATGTCAACGTCTGCTGAATTGTCGATACAATTGTGGATTATTTGCGCTCCCGGCCGGCCAGGCAGCGTGGCAATGCACCGAATGCGCAGACATTTACCCCGCGGCACGAGGTCAGACGGTGACGCGAGGTGCGAATTTATCCTGCGAGTCTCCTCTCTTTCTATCCTACGGGGCTCGTGTCGCCATCTTTTTCCCAACGAACGATCACGAGCATCCGATCGCTGCCCCTTCTCTCCCACGCCTCTGACGACGCGAGTCGGTCCCCTCGATCGACCTCCGGTTTGCTCTCGTCGAGCTGCAATGTCGAGCTGAACGATGAACCCAATCCGGAGGAGAGTCTGAAGCCGGGAGCCCGATGCAATAAGGGATAAATCGAAAACAGCACGGAAAAGGATCCGCTTCCTGTGTTCACGAGGAATACCTCACGTGCACCTGAGCGTGTGGTAGCTAGAACGATTGGCACGAAACGGAAAACGAACTTTGCGAAATGCGATCTCCCTTTTTTTTTTCTACTTTAAAATACATTAGATTTCCTGAACTTGTTTCCTCGAGATAATCATTTTTACTTGATAAAAAGAAAGTAAAAATCTGTCTCTGAAACTCTCGGTGAAATTTCCCCAAGCAATCCTGCGTGTATGTTACTCGTGTCAAAAAGTTTAACGAACTTCCGCTTATTCCGTGTCTTGTGCCAGACCGTTTAACTCCAGTTACGAATATCACGGCAACCGCGTAACTCCGCTTCGCTCCGTTGACGACAAGAAACTTCGACCACTAGCGCGGTTAATTAACGCTCTCCCGTTAATGGAGCTCCGATCGGCGTATCCATTTAATTACCCTCGCGCTGTCCCGCCGTCTCTATAGGAGTTCGTAATTCCCGGTAAGTGTCTACCTTCCGTCTGCATCGCATTATCCATCGTACCTGTCCTGACGCGATTGAGAGCGACAACTCGCGCAAATCTCTCGCAGACGCAGGTTTCGCTGATCAATTTGCGGTAGACAAGGGCGAAGGATACATTCACTAACCGTTTGAGATAGTGAATTTTCAATTAGACTGCTCTTGCATTTAAATGCGTGTTCCATTTTTCAATCGTACATTGAGACGAAAAACAAAATGATTGCAATTACCATGATTTAATTTATAGACATTTCTCAGTGTCAACTATAATTTTTTGGTACAGCTGTAAATATAATTGATATTACTAACATTATAGCAATTATAACTATAAAAATAGAGTGTTCACCTTATTAATTATTTTACGATGCAATTACAGTCATAAATATCAAATACTTTTCTTTCACTGTACACTCTAAGAAAGAATTTACTAAATCTTAATAGACTTGTTTTTCAATAATAATAACTAAATTTATTTATAATAAAAATATTTAATTTATATACATATGTTCAATAAAAAATTATAGTTAAATCAAATTAATAATTCTTGTACCAAATAAATATATATTTATATTTAGTTTACTATTAAAACAAATTACTATTAAATACAATTTAGTATTCAAAAGATCTGTTTTCTGTGGTTGAACTACTTTCTGTAGTTTACACTTTTGGAACTTGAAGCAAGATAAGCATATGCTTGATATTCAACGAAAGCGAGGAAGAGAGTTTTAGTGCAGTCTAGTATAGGAATAAAAAATAAAACAGACCTGAATACTTATTAAAATTTGGTACACATTTTTTCGATGCACTCCTTATACATAATTGATCCTCCTCGATGAACAGAGCTTTGTAAAAATTGACATATTTTTAATTTAACTTTATCTGACATATATGATAATATCAAAGGGTATAAGTCACGTGTACAGTTTTACAGCTTATTCCGAATCAGTATCGTCCGTATTGTGCATTTGTCATTCTAGAAACTGGCCGGCTCTTACGCAACGTAACGCGCGTGGTTCGTAAAGTTAGGCTCCGGGGTCCGGCACGGTCGCCACGGGTTGCGTATCCGGTCGCACGCACGCGTGTACACGTGTCCCGCTAAAATCGGCTTATCGCGCCGCGGCGTGACTCGTCAAGCGAGCGAGCGAACGAACGAGAGAGCGAGTGAGCGACGAGTATGGACTTAAGCCGGTCAGCATTGCGCCGCGCTGCGCCGGTGATCGACGATCGACGCGCGGCTGGCCGCTTTCGTTTATAGCGCATTAAGCTGTTACGCTCTATTACGGGACAGGAGGAAATAAGTAGTAAAAAAGGGATAAAAATATGAATATTGACCAATCACGCGCGCCGTGCATACGCGCCCGGGGGAGTACCCCCTGGAATTGCTCAATTTACTCGTTTCCTTATTTCTACTTCTTGTGCCCTTCCATCCATTCTGTAATGGCTATTACGGCCACGTAGCCACCGCGTTCTCTCTCTCTCTCTCTCTCTCGCGAAAGCTATCTCTCGCGGTTCTCTCTTTGCGTTTTTCTCCCGAAGCCAAGATCATAGGGACACGTCTTTTACGAGATAGCGACTTCTCGACAAACGATTTGACATTGGCCGATCATGAAAATTTCGCAGTTTACAGTCCTGCGTCGGGGTTACTAATTGATTTAATTATAATATTGAAGAAGCACGTCCCTGCTTTACGATCGATACTTTTCAGTCTTATATGCGCGATATTACTAGATAATAATAACGTACTTATAATTAGATAGCTGTATCTTTCTTCGTAAGTGATTATTTTCTATCGATTAGAATTCCTAATGAGGGGAGAACGAGAGAATTGCGAACACGGAATAAACGCGAATAGTTCATTGCAGTATATTGAGTAGTGATAACCTCTCATCTCTCATATATCTAATATATATAATCCGATATACGCTTATTGCCATACTACAACACGTGACCATAATACGCACTGTTTAAAATGCGTAAAGAGTACTTATTTTCGATGATTTCGATATAGGGGAGAATGAAGGAATACTTAACAGAAAAGTTAAATAAAGCTAAAGATTATTTATCTCAATTATAAAATCTTTATTCACCGGCTACTGATTTAAAATAATAATTAACATTTTATTAAAGTAATATAAATAAACCATAATTTTAAACAAAGTAAAATAGATTCGACATTGCTCCGCGTGGCTATAAATAATTTCAAATAGCAAATAGCAGGTTTTATTTTTTGTTAAAAATTATATTTATATTTATGAATGTTTTTTAATTATTGTAGTTGAAAACCAAATAATTAGGATATCTTTTAAATAAAGACTTCTATTAATTAATAAATAATCGTCAGCTTTAATTAAGCTTTTATTTTTCCTTAAGTATTCGCAGTTTTCTCACTCTTCTCTACAACAAACATCATTTGGTAGAAATTAACATTATTTGTCCGACTGTTACTTTTTATATTGGATAATTTGGCAAAATTGGAAAATATGTAAATACATATATATAAAATATTCGAAAATATTTTTCAAATACGAGTCTCGCAATCGGTTTCGTTTCCTTCGCACACATCTTCCAATTTGCATTCTATGTTTTCCATTTGTAAGCGAACGCAGCGGCGAAGCCGTAAAAAGGGGACTGTAAAACGCCGAGTGAAAAGCTGCAAAGTCGCTCCGTGAAATAAGGCACCTCGTTCCGCAGGCGTCACGTTTTATCAACAAACGTCGGGCAGTCGACGTCGAATGGCATGAAAGACGAGAACGAGCCAGTTTTCCCGAGCTTCGTGGATGTCTCGGCCTCAGGTGCCGGGTAACGGTACACGAAACTACAATAAAACGAGTCTAGGATGTCGTAAATTCGGTCGCAGCTCTCTCGTGAAAGAATTATCACGAATCACGAGCCATTCCGTCGGACGACGGACTAGCTCCGTGATGCGTTTTGTCCGGCAGAGTCGTAGAGCGGGTTTCAATGTCGAGGGATTTGAAGCGGCACCTTTACAAGCGCGTCCGGTAATTAGCAGGGATTCGATTAGCAGACTTGTCGCTGTGGTAGTGGTTAATGCGCACGTCTCTAATGCTCGTTCGCGGTGAACTCTCAGTGCGTGAGTGCGTACTGTGCGTACGCCCCGCTCTCTCTCTCTTTCTTTCGAAGAAGGGACGGGCGGAGAAAGAAAACGTCTAATTAATGGCCGACCCAGTCCTAGTCCGGAGCGTTACGGGATTATGACCAAGTGCTGTAATTGCTTAGGCAAAAGGGTGACTAATAGCCCGCACGATGTATATGTAGGCACACACGTTCACGCGCGACCTACGCACGTGTCGATATAAACTGGCGTCGCGTACTGTTAAGTAACGCAATTAACGTCTTGCATTGCGATTAACAAAAGTGAGAAGATCGCGCAGAAATACTTCCGACGACATGACTGATAGACCCTCTCGTGGGACTCACACGTTTCTGTCACACGTGCTCTAATTTCTGCAAGGGGAATGATCTCTAGCGTCAGATTATACGTATAAATAAATAAGAAGTGTTTGAAGATATTGTCGTATTTTCGTTGTAAATTTTGCCCTTAAAGAAATCTAATATTAGTCAATTTATTATTGGAAGACAGTAATTAATTACTTATTTGAAGTATTAAAAATATACTAAATAATAAGTGCTTTGAATATTTAAATAATTAATTACTATTCATTATACTATTCAGTAGATATTAAATTGGATAGTGCATTACATTTCTGTAAGAGTGATAAATTTAAATCTATAAAAAATAAATATAATACAATTCAACTTTTATGATAATAAAAATTTGTTAAAGCTTTCACCGGATATGTGAGAATCTTTTCAGAACAGTCAACATTTTTGAACAGTCCGGAACAATAGGCAATAAATATACACTAAAGTCCAAAGACCTGCTGACAAAAGGTGTAAGATTTCACATGGTCGACGGACAGTTAAACAGACACATGTTCCCATAAATATTTTTGAAGAAAATTACATAGGTTATGCAATGTCTGACTGCAACGTCATAATCGAATAATAAAAAAAAAATCGAAGGCAAATGGAGCACAAGATAGATACATATTTAGCAGATAAAAAAAGCTCGTATAGATTCTCGATGGTTCATTAACGCGTTCTTTATCATACAGCACATACCTATAAATTTCGTATCAATGCATTACTGCTCGACAAAGTGTTAATGGCCTTTCGCGACGGGAGAACGCGAAAAGAGGCTCTTTCTCATAAGTAAGACAGATCGCTCCTCGCCACTCCGGTTGATTACGTGCAAATATCGATAATTGTGAGAGCGGCGAGAAAACGAAAGGGGAGAAACCCGACGCCGCGCCGCGCCGGGTCAATGCCGCCCGAATCTCTAAGATCCGAATGATTTGCGGGTGTCCCGACGTGAAAGGCCAACTAGGGATCCGACCGCACAACATTCGAACTTCCACCAGATTCGGAGCAAGACACACGTACCAGTGTACACACGAGGGGGGGGGAGTAGGTGGAGTCCTTGCCAAATCTCTCCTAAGTAAACAGCCGCGCGCGGCAGGTTAGATTTGTTTTCCAGATTAATGCACGGTTAACTGGTCGGGCCCCCCGCTTTCCGCTCGTCGCTTCACTCTTGTAACTCGCCCGCGCGACCCGCTCTCGCGCGCTCCTAACTAAACTATAATTCTTGCCCGTATCTCTCGTCGTAGGAGTGTTTAATTAATACGGTCTAGTGGCGCGGGGCTATTTCCACGAAATCTCGTAATCTATAGCGTACTTTCGTGTCGCGAGCGTAATAACGTTTTAAGCGTATCGTCCCACCTCGTACAATCTTGTTAGTAGCCGGCCGGCGGTAATTTGCCCGCGTGCGAGCAAGCGACACGCTACACGGTCAGCCCGCAGCGATACGTTTTTCGCGAAACGCGAGAGATCGCCTTGCTTCCTCCCCTCTTCCCCTCCGCCACAAGTCGAATTAAAATCGCGATGCTCTCGTTCCGGCCCTCGAGCGAAATCGCGTAGACTAGTAGCACTCTCCGAGAGCTCACTTAACATAAATTATCCAACGTCCTGGGAAAATTGACTGGTAATATTCGCTACTATATATTGGTTTAAAGTTAACTTACACACCGCGGCCACTTATACACCGGTAGATATTTTTAATAATTGAGAAGGAAGCGAGTAATGAGTGAAGCTGTTCGGACTTTCAAGATCATAAATTGAGAAGGGAAATCTTTATGTGTTATAATTCAAGAGAAATTTTCCATTTATTATCGGTTTACATTCGATATATAGTAAAGATAAGGGATAATAATTTCTTCAATTTTAATTTACTATCACGAGATATTTAATTGTCAGCTGACATCGTGTTTCAGCTTCCGCAATTTAAAGAAGCGCTCTATGCTAATTTCATCAACCGTTACTTAAGATCTTTATATTTAGCTTCTATAATGAAGACGTCTATTAGACAGGCTCGCTTCATCACGAAATTTGAGACACGCTTCAGTATCGCTCTCTCTAAGACAATAGAAATAAATCAACGTAGAATAGATTTATCACTTACATCCGGTTTGAGTTATTCAATAGAAACAGTTTATAAAAACAGCACTGTTTCTACTAAACAGCCTAAACCGGCTGAAAATGACACATCTACGACTCTACGTCAACTTGCTTCCATTGTCTTATAAAGAGCGACATCGGAGCGTGTCCCAAATTTCGTAATGTCGCGAGCATTGAACATAACCGCCTCGTTGCTGCCGCGGGTCTAATAAATCTGTAGGAAAACGCGCCGGGTAACGCTAGAGTGTTGTGCCGCCAGTAGTAGACGCGCTCTAGCGAAGACGACAGGCGATGTTGTTCGCGCAGGCCAAAGCGAGAGAGTGCGATCGTGGTCGCCGCGGTGGAGGTGGCGGTGACGTGATGGTAGTGTTGGAGGCGGGGAGGTGGAGACGAGGAGCGATACACAACGCCGCTGGAGGTTAATGCCGCGATCCGGTTCAGGGGGCAGCCTCGATGTGCCCGCCTGAAAACAAGACCTTCCTGCTTGCCTGCTTACTCGTCTGCTAGCCGACCCGACCACCGACTACTCCGTTACTGCGTTTTCAGATCTATGCCTCCACTAATCCACTAATAAAACCAAAGGACTGTCGGTCCAAGTTCGAAAAGTATAATAAAGTGGAGTCAGAAATAATAAGGAATAATATTAATAAAAAATTTAATTGACAAATTTAAGGAAAATAAATTTCAATTTTTTGTAACGAATTTTGTTTTGTAAAAACTTATGCTTTTATGAACTTATAGTATACGTGATTGTTAATTGTAGAGGAAAAAGTGTTAATGTAGGTCTCTGCTCTGATAATGTAGGCCTCACTCAAAATTCTGTTATCATTAACATTATCACTTGGGAAAGATTTTTAATTTGTTTTCAGGTATTAAAATTATGAAACAAATTGTCGCTACGAGTGACATGACTTTTTTGTTGACAATTACGTTTGTTTATTACGAGATGTGTCAAACTCCTTCGTATGATTTTCAATGTCGCGGTTTAAAATTCATAAGTATAAATGATTTTACACCTTAAAGCAATTCTTAAAGATTATTCTTTTATTATGAGTAAGTAAGAAAGCTTGAAACTACATTTAATTCTTATTAATGTTTTTATATTGAACCTGTTAACAAATAAAAAATGTAGACTTGGGATTTATAATAAAAAATATTGTTAAGTTCTTTTTGTTAAAAACCTTTATGGTTATCATTTAAAAATGATCTTAAGAAATCCTTAGAAGCAAGGAAAAGGTGCTCGTGGTAAACATTCACGAGAATAGGATCGACGCAAGTATTGCTAGAAGAACGTGTTCATGAAAAGAAACTTTTGAATCTGATAATATCTCAACACATTCAGAATTTTCTCTGATTTCAAGCTATTTGGACTTCTCATGAGAAGTTCAAACAGACCCAAAGAAACCAGATTCTGTAAAAATATAGAGAGAGTCCACTTTACCATCACATTCAGAGAGTCGCATCATATATAAGTGCATTTTTTACATTACACTTAGATTAATAAATTGCCGTTTGCACTAACATTAACTCGGACATAACTAAAAAATGAAAAATAACAAAAGAGGACAAAACGGAGACGTTCACATTGCCACCTTTTTCTCTATTTATTAAAACTGAAGTATAAATGATAATATCTCACAAAAGGTGTTTCAGTGATCCATTGTGGCTTTTACTTTACGTTTGTTTATCGAAGGAGATCGAAGACGACAGCAGCATGTATACGCAGCTGTTTACAATTTTTGAAAGCTGCCACGTCTGGCGTTTTCAGTCGTGGAAGTTGCTCGGCTAATAGGGAAAATTGTTGATCGTCGGTCGCGACAGGTGCGGTCCGCCAACATTGGCCTCCGGTCAGACCTTCGTCGCTGAACTGGACGAAGTTACCTCGGTTCGTGGTTTCCCGCCGTCAAGGCCTCTTAAAGATGGTTTTCGTCCTCGAGTTTATTACTCGAATACCATGCATTTATGCCGTCGCTCGTCTCCCTTGGGTGTGTTCGTTGACCCGTGGAAGAGAAGCGGTCGAGTTAACGCGAAGCGAAGCGCGTGAGAGACGGACGGCGCGAGCACCGAAAGACAGTAATTGGACTAAACGCCTTTGCCCGGTGTAAAAGCACTTGAGAGAGTGGCTTGAGTCGAGAAACCAAGAATCCGTGGGCGTGAAGATCTGACGATCCGATAATTAAGTTCGAAAATTCAGAGTTACAAAAATATTCTGAGGTCTGTAGGCGTAAAGGAATTAAAGTTGATAAAATTTATGAAAGGTTAAACCTGTCTTCTTTTCTACTGAATGTTCTACCAGGTGCTTTCTAGGTCGTCAATTCTCGAACGATCTCTGCAATTCTTGCTACAAATTAATGAGACATAACTACATCACATATTGTATAATTTTGTGTAACCTTTTTTTTTTATAAAAAAAAATAAAAAACTTAATTATGTGTAATTAACTTCGAATTTTTATTTTCATAAGTAAATCCCGTAATCCTTGATGATGGTGACGCCACTAAATTTCATATTACTACAATTCGGCTTACAACTCTGTTGTAAACTTTTCAGATTTAACTATTATGTAACTCTGTTCTTTCGACTAAAAGCGACTGTAGTTTTTTATTTCATTTTTAGTACCTATAGCTTGTGGGCGAGCGTTATATAAGATACAATACATCTTGCATAAGATCTTATGAAAAAAAATTTTATCGATCGAGGAACACGAACGGATCTGAATGCGTCGGTCCGTTGGAATGGATCGTTCATCTCGTCGACTAGCAGTAGCCAGAGTGGGGACAGCGGAAAGACGGGTTAAACGATGTCAACTCCGGTATTTAACAACATGCACGGACGGAGAGAGCCGGCTCTTGACTCGTGTCAAGGGCCTGGGGTCTCGATCGCGGTAATGACTTTATGAGCGACATCAGTCACCATACGCGGTATTTGCGAACGTCGATATCGCCGATCAAGGTACAACCCTAATAGCACAATTATTGGCACAATATTAGTCAAATATTGGTCCAATATATCCAAAATATTAAACCAATGTATCGCCAATAAATTGCTGTTAGGGAAACGCTCTGAAATCGAGAGGAAATAGAGAGAGAGAGGAGGAAGGGTGAGGAGGGTGAGGAAGCAAGAGAAATTACATTTTAAATTAAAATTATATAAAATTAATTTTTCCTTAAATGTTTAAAAAATGCGAATGTTAATTACAACTTTGTTTTCTCACGAGATGATATCGAATAAACAAATTTGTAATTAAATTGGAAATCGCAATCTTTTTCATGCTCTGTCGCCCAATAAAAATATCATAAAATATATTTCAGCAGGATTTTATGAGAGAATAAACGCGCACGAAGATTGTGAAGAGTAGTCAGTTGAGGTAGTAAATACAACGCGTCGTCGTCGGTAGACTTAACCGGTTGTAATAAAGAGTAAAGTGTAAAGGCTTAATTTAGAAGTGTGTAATTCGAGGGTTTCGGGACCTACCTAACTGGGTGCGTTACGTAGTTCTGCAGGGCAGAGTCGAAGGGCAGAGAGGAAAAGCTCGATTTACTTGGTACTGTATCGCCTGTTGAACTTGGACGTTTAAAATTACCCTGCTTAACGACACCGTAATTGCACGCCGGGTCCGTGGGAACAGAACGACGGCGGATCCCTTGGCGGTATCGCGTAGGCTATTTGCGAATCTACGATTTCCACGACGGAATTCATAATGCCAGTTTGATCGTGCAGCGTAATAACCCCGCGTGAGTCGGAAATACGTCGAATGATACGCTAAAGATAGCTTCCGCCTTGATCGAATCCCGTGGAGAGAGACTTCACCGTACGATGTCGGGAAGCTTTAAATCGCAGATTTAAATACGATATATTGTGTCGCTTTTACTTTGTTGCTGTTTAGCAGACAATCCAGTAGACAATCGATTTATACTAGTATGTAAATTGAAGATTCATTATTTCTATAGACTGTACGAAAGTGATTTCAGCGTTAGAAATCGCGTTCCATATTACTAACATACGGCAAGAGTAATAAAAAAAGAAGAATGATTATATAATAACGATACAAGCGTATGGCTGAATCCTTCATTTGCATTAATAGTTCAGGATTATTGCCGATTTCTCTTGCGGCTATGACAGTTCACTCAGCTAATTAAGAAAGAGAATGTCTAATAAGCGTTGCCTGAGAGAAAGACAAGATCCCAAACGCGCCCCAAGGAACAGCTGCTGATGTTCTCAACGCGTCAGCTTTTATTTCCTCCTAAAATCTGATTAATAATATACCTTTCTGCGTTGCGACGAGCGCTACACAACTCGATCGTGTTTCTGTCTGGCCAACATCGATCGAGATTGCCGGATGCAACCGGATGCTACCGCGCGAGAGACCTGTTCCTCTTTTTTCTCTTCGGGGCGAACCTGCTCCCGAAGGCATTCGTTCTCCCGTATCCGCGGAACGCATGGGATAAATCCTGACGGTAGCATCATCAAACACGACGAAGCGAGCCATCTCGGGAGGGGGGAGCGCGAGAGATGCAGCGGCGCGGCGGCATAAAGACCTCCTCGGCAGCGAGAGAGATCGCAGCATCGATTACACGCCTGGTAAGGTCAGAGACCCGCGATCTGGTTGGCAGGCCATGTGTACCGACCCCAGTCGTTCCTCTAAACAATACCACGCAACCACGTGTGCACCTATGCATGCGAGCGGTGCCCGTGCGAATCGCTCTGCGAATCATCCGCGAAACGCGCAGATTTTCATTTTAACTCAAACGATTGCGTCACCGCACGTCGAAAGCGTTTCGATCTCTCGAGATGCTTCTGGCCGCTTTCACATTTCAGTCCACGCATTGCAGCTTTGCTGCGGTAAAGGGACGGCGATTGCAAAATTCTTGTTTTGACAAATGATCCGTGGACTTCAATTACACAGTTTTCGTCATAACAAAACTGACAAATTGATATTTATTTGAAAGAGTTCTCGCGCTTGTTTTCATAATTGTCAAACTTCAGCAGTTCATGCACGGAAAAAATAATTTTGCTAGAGAAATTACGCAGAATGGACGGTTTTGCTGAAAGATAAAGCATCAAATTTAACAGGTCTGAAGATAATTTTGTTGGATATCAAAATAATTATGTAGAACGCTTAAACTGCTTTTGCTAAAACAACAAAACTTTTTACATCATATTTGAGATTTCTACATAATTTATTTAACAATCCAAAAATTTATTTTCAGATTTATCTAACTAAAATTTTACATTACATAGGAAAGTGGTTCTTTTCAAATAAAAAAAATTAAGGTAGCTACGGGTCTAAAAATAATTTTGTTGAACCATCAAAATAATTTTTAATCAATTTTAATAATAGAAAAGCATGATGAATAATGTTGTACAAAATTTTAACACACACACATTGTAGCAAAAAGCTGTCTTAAATTATCTGATAGTTCATTTATTTTCATATCTTGTTTTCATATTTCAGCACAATGTTCTTTCCATGTAAGAAACAGATCGCGATCGAAACAAAACGCGACAGCTCGGCGATGCGGTTGATGATGATGCATAAAAAAATTGATTGGAAAATTCAATTGGAAAATGCGATTATGCGGCGCGGTTTCGCGTAACCGCTAACACGCGTGTAAAAAGAGGGGATCGGGGACGTGAGTTTCACAGCGGAATCGGTAACTTTACTAACCATCGGTCAGACGCAAACCGCGTTATTAGCTCTCAGGAGATTTTAGGGAGAAATAGAAGTCCGCTGAGAGAACGGCGAGCACGACGTTGGTAGCCTCTCTCTACGGGGCGCATGCCCACGGTTCGTAGGGTTTTACGATCCGTGTAATCGATGCTGCGATCAGCGCGCGAGGTCTTACGTTGCACCTTCAGCGCTGCTCACGAATGGCTTCGTTGTGCCTGTTAATCCCGCTGATAAATCTTATCGTTAGACAATTTCAGCGTAGGAAACCCTTTATCGACTTAGAAGGTCTCTCGCGGGGAAGTGTATCCGCGAGACTTTGTAATAAAAATCATCTCGATAATGTCAATTGCAATCACATCTCGAGTCGTTGCAAAGATTAACCCGGAAACAGTCGTCTGAGATATTTTTATATTCCAACACAGTAAAAAAAAAGTGCAAATTGTTGTAAAATATTGTTTTGAACTGTTTGACATATATTTTTTTATCTTTATTAATAATTATTTTGTGCAAACCTTCAAATTTGTAATTGCATCAAAAAATTACAATAAAAAGCGTTATAATAATTAATATCTTTATTATTTAGAAATACTGTCATAATATAAGCTGCTTAACGTGTTTATATTGTTTAATGCTTGTTTAATTTTTTTACTTACTTCTTTCTCAGAAAATTGTAATTATATCCATAATATTCTCAAATATGAATAAATTGGAAAATATCGATAATATACAATATATTGTTAACAATAGTGATTTATTATAGGAGATAAAGCACCTTAAGTGATCGTTTATGTATAAAAAACAGGTGACTATTTTAAGATTATCCCTACATTACTTGCGGATATTTCTGACATCCCAACATTATACATATATCTCAATTTCCAATATTCTATCTCTTTCTGAGGTTTACAATTAAATAAAGGTTAATAATATTCTATATATCCTTTAGATAAAGATAAATGAAAACTTTTTTTTGTAAATTATCAAACAATTTAAATTAAATATAATAATATATAAATAGCATGCATACATTCAACGAATTTATAAGACGGCGGAATTTATTAACCGTCATTTTCCATTTTCTTGAATACTCCACGCAAGTAATGAAAGGTTAATGTAAATATAAGATATCGCATTATACATATTTCTCTGAGAGATATTTTTATATACAAGTATTTTATAAAAACTGGACATCGTGTAAATCTAAAATAGAGAGAATGGTAATTTATTTTATATTTTCCTTTTGAATAAAAGATACGATACCAGTTTCTTGACGATATCGTATTTTTTCACTTTAACTTCCCATTGATATTAAATATTGAATGTTATGTTCTGCCATGCAAGAGTCGCAAGTTTCTTACTTGAAGGTACGCACAATTTAAATTGACGTTGCCCGTTTAAGTATTCACGCTCTGTTAAACCGAACTGTTTCATCAGCAGGATGAAGCTTTATTGATCTGAGATACCTTGCTTTCTTCACTCGCTTTTCGAGATCGACTACGACTTATCGCACGCCGCGTTTACCTTGATGTTTCTTGTCTCGCGTTCGTGTGTCGATCGACAAAGTACACTACACGTCCGCGTAGTGAAGAGAACGCGTTATCTGTTCGATACTTAGCCTAAGTAAAGCCGATTCGTTACCGGGAACAACCAGGCGGAATTTGCAAACGGATTGTTAGCGTTCGTTTCGCGGCGTTATCGCAAAGCCGTGGGTGTCGGTCACGCTTAAAGTGCCTCTTTCTCCCATCGATTCGTCGTGGATGCGGCGCACGAAGGCGCATTCGAGGATGCGAAATACAAACGACCGACCAAGGTCGGTGACTCTCTCGGTAAGGCGGAATGAGTATTACGGTGGTCATAAAGCAAGGTCCTTGAGCGATACTGAAAGCCGTGAAAGAAGCTCGAAAAAGAAAGAAAGCGTACGCGTATGACTAACAATTATTGCTAATGGGAAAACCTCGGGGATTGTATGTTAATGCTGTCGTTTTCACTCTCGACTGCAAGCAAATCGTGGAATCTTAACGAGACCCCAAAGCCACACTGCCACCTTTCTTTCGTGTCTGCCTGTCAAGTGCCTGTCATTCTGGCAGTCTCTCGCCAAACCTGAAAAATCTGTCTGGAAATTTCCGTCTCTCTACGTCTGTAGATATTGAATTAAGAACATCGGAGGATTTTGAATTGAATCAACCTTGTAGTAGAGCTGACGTCAGTTTATCCTTCGTAAATAAACTAATTGGCATTGCATACCGATTCTCACAAAAATATGAATAGGAATTTAATTCTGATCGCGTACACAATAGCTCGAGCGTCTCGCAATACGAAATCTTCGCGGGATATTGAGCCGCGCCTGTTTTGTTAACGCTAAGAAACTAGGTCAGCGATTAAACTTGATGTGCGGCACCCGTGGTGCAATTCACGGTGATTTTTACGCACGCACCCGGCGTTGCGTTACGACGTAGTTAGTTGACTAATAGGAGCGAAATTATCGCTCATCCGCGAGAAATTTTTTTAAGCCTTCGTCAATATTTATCTTTTCATCTTCTTAACCACACTCTAATGTTCACTTAGAATTACCGGGAACTAAGTTTCTGAAATTTACGCGGGAAAGTTCTGCTGAAGTATCAAAAATTTAGCTAGATATACATCTGAAAATAATTATCAGTAATTAGTCACTAGTAGTTTGTGTACTATAATACTTAGTTTTCGCACCGAAGAGAACTCGCGAATCTAAAGTTGAAGCGATTGCAATTAACTTCGTTAGTAAGTACGTTCAAATTATATTAATTATATCTTAACGTTTCATAAATATATTATTTCAACAACCACGGAGACTTATATATAGGCATTTTGCTTATATTTAATTTATTTTTGGAGCCGCAAAATTATTTTTACTTTTATATTAGCAAAATAATTATGTAGAATTTTCAAGATGACTGTCAGAATGTTAAATTTTTTTTTAAATACTGTGTTTCACATAATTATTTTAATAGTCCAACCAAAAGTTATTTTTTAATTTTTATTTAGCTAAACTTTTCTTACTTCAGCAAAACCATTCTTTCCGTACACGAAAGAAATCGAGCGGAAAGGAACAAGAGGGATGGTGGCGTGGCTCGATATTTATTTAGGGCTATGGATTTCATCGTTTATGAGGGAACATCAGAAGTTTCATGTATCGATGTAAGAGAACGTCGATATATCTTCGAATGCACAGCGCTCCGATCTCTAGCTGAGAGGGAGAAAGACGAGTTGCATACGTAGAATAACCGTCGAGGAAACGCGTAGGAAGATCGATAGGCACCTCGTCGACCGCGTGTACGCTCGTCCACACGCACGTACACGCGTGCACACGCGTACATGCTTCACAAGCCGCTCGCGGTGCGTTATCGCAGGTGCAAACATGCGAATCGACACGCGCGCGTACACGCTCTTTCGCGTTCTCGCGAGGCCGATTCCCGAGCCGTCGCCATTATACAAGAGGTAGGTGGGTTCAAAGGTCTTTAAATCATATTTTATGCAACGTTACTCACACGATATACTACCGATAGTCATAAATACGGTCGGAACCTCTGCATTTCACGCGCCGATACGGCCCTTAAAGACGGGTTTCGCAGCCTTCCCGCGCGTATATACGCTCGATCGCGTTTTGACGCATAGAGACGCGCGTGGATGATCGGCCGTATCGCACCGCGAGAAACGCCGCGGTCAGATAGAGACGTTTATTGCGAAGGTTAACGCGTTTCTCATCACGAAGAAACAACTCCGTAGCGGTACTACGTTCGTGTTAAGATTAGCGTAAAACTGTAAACAGCAACGCCTGGTATCCCCTGTTATTTAAATTGTAGCACATTATGCGTGCAATTACAACATATTCACAATCTCGTAAATCTCAGAAAAACGAAAGATCCTGTGAAGAAGTCATTTTGCAATAAAAAAAAAATGACGATATATGTAGTGAGCAAGAATTTCATAGATATGAATTTTTCTAAAAACTTTTTAAAAAATATTTTTTGTGTCGTTCGTAAAGACAAAAATAATTATAATTATAAGAGAAAAATATTCTTTTTTTTTTTTTTTTTCGGTCAAAGCGAGTTTTGATGAAATTCAAATGTGAATATCCAAATACAATTATTAAAAATAATTAAAATTATCTCGTTAATTTTTTAATAAATATTTTATACATAAATCTGTACCAAGAAAAAATCTGTAACTTTAGTTGCATACACAAGTGCGATTTTAGATCGTATAGCCATTTTATTTATGAGGAAGACCATGCGTACGATTTTCTCCATTTTTTCTTGAGTTTCACGTGATCTTTGAGAATGCCTCTATCGTGATAGGTCATTGCTTAACCGCGCTTACTTACGAGATACAATCGACGACGGTACGTCCTACGGTGCTTCAACAATAGACGCTGAAAGTACATTCGACACCTTCGTTGTTACGTAAATCAAATCTTATGGTCGATAATCGCGTTCACACCTATACACGGTCGCGTTCAGAACATCCGACTCTATTCCAAAACGAGTGAACGTTTAAATCTCTGTCTCTCCATTTTAGATGAAATGTTACGAGTGAGAGTGAATACGTCTACCTTTGTACAAACGCAAACCTTCTGGCTCAAATCTCAGACTTTAACATTTCTTAGCAAGTGATCAGTTTTTCTCACAAAATATACCGTTCTTTCATTATTTTTTATCATCAGGCCACTACTATTCGAAATTCAAGTTTCATTTGCAATTTGTATTTTAATTTATAATTTACATCAATTTTTTAAGAAGAAAATTAAGTTTATATTTCGCTTTGTTAAAGATATAATTATTTTGGAATTAATAAAGCAATGGTAGTTATTTTCTTGATATTTCAATACTCTATCAAAAGGCTTGGTTTTTCATATATTTTTTGGTTAACTTATGAATAAAATCTCAACCTCACTTAACCTGATGATGATGTAAAAATTAGAAATGCATTTGATATTCGGGAAGGATTGTCGGAAATCAAATATTTGACATTCCTTCCCAGATATCCTGGGCATTTCTAGTAAAAATTGCATTTTTCTAACTATAATTAATCACTAAATTAATGGTTTCGTAACGTTAAAAGTAGGCTATGTGAAGTTGGCCCCCCCACTATTGCAAATCTAAAAATGACCATGACCATTCGTTTGGTGGTCGTTTGGTGGTGTTTGGTAGGTCCATTCCGGACGTTTGGTAGTCAAAGATATAATGAGAAATGTCAAGAAAATAAGAACGCGCGTGAAATTAGCCCCTCCATTTTTAAAACTCGGCTTTGAAGAACGCAAATGCAATAATGGCTGTAAGCATTCGTTTGGTGGTCGCTTACTGACGTTTGGTAGTCCATTCCCGATGATTGGTAGTCAAAGTTATAATGAGAAATGTCAAAAAAAGAAAAGACTTCCAAACGTTCGGAATGGACTACCAAACGTCAGTAAGCGACCACCAAACGAATGCTTACAGCCATTATTGCATTTGCATTCTGCAAAGCCGAGTTTTAGAAATGGAGGGCCTAACTTCAGGCGCGTTTTTCTTTTTTTGACATTTCTCATTATATCTTTGACTACCAAACGTCCGGAATGGACTACCAAACGTCAGTAAGCGATCACCAAACGAATGGTAATGGTCATTTTTAGATTTGCAATAGTGGGGGGGCCAACTTCACATAGCCTTAAAAGTACGATTAAATTTAATGTTAACTATAGCTAGAAGGATACCATTTTTACATTATCATTAAGTTCAATGTAATCACAATGTGATCAGAGAGAATGAGCCTAATGCCCAATTTCTTCACTTCTAGATAAGTTACGAATAACTTTATCCAGAAAATATTCCATTGTATTCTGGGAGATATCTTCTAGATAAAGGTTATCTAGAGGTGAAGAAATTGAGCATTAGTTAGAAAACCGGGCCTTAGTCAAACCGATGAAAATTGAGGTCGTTGGAGATTAGTCCACGCAAGAAGATCGTGTCGCGCGTAAGCGCGGATGCATTCCAGGGTGATTGGTAAGCGCGTCGCACGATGTACATACGTCCACGTCCGCGCGTTGAAATTGACGTTGCGATAAAGTTTTACTGCTTTCTCGATAGTCCTGAGTCACAAAGCTGCGCGATAAGGCAAGGTCGGTAACCGACCCTCCTTCCCTGCTCGAGATACGTCGCTGTAATAGCGTACGTGACACACGTGTATACTTCGGGTCGAAGTGTGTATCGCCTTCCTGTCGTTAGGAAGCCTTGCGATCAAGTTCAGCGAAATAGGAATTACTTTTATCGAAGTATAGCGCACACGGAGAATGCCTCGTCATTATTGCTTCCCTTAGGAAAGAGCGCTCGAAAGACCTATCACGCTAATTAACTCGCGATAACATCCACGTTTCCTTATCTTTAAAATATATCTTTTAAATTACATCTTTTTTCTGAATATTTTTATCCTGTTAATCATTATTTATCAAAATACGAAGATCATCAGATTAGTATAATATATTAATACTAAATTATACGGATTATTGTATTGGATATTAAATGGTGAAATATGACGAAAGACATCTTTAAGATGATGAAATCTTTTAAGAGATATTCTTCCGTATTTCAGTTCAATAGAAACAGAAATTCTATGCTTTTTAATATTATATGTAGTTATTAATCTCAATCTTTTTAATTTAGTCGCACATCCAGTCGTGAGAAATAGCGATCAGAATAATACTCGAGAGATATTTGTCCATATTTCAATAATAAAATTTATATTCTTTAATATTATACATAATTATTAATAAAAACAATCTTAATTCGACTACACATGCAATTGTGAAAAACAACGACATCAATTATCAATACAATATATTTTAATATATACAATTGCTTCTAAAAAAATGCCCTCTATACATGTTAAAAATAAAATATTAACTTAAAAACGTATAGTGGACTTTCTGGGACACACAAAAATGTTAATAGTTCACTTTAAAATATTATTTAAGCATTAAGATCCAACTTAAACTGATAAGGCTTTTTCATTACTTATAGTACATTTTTTAAATTTAGAACAAAACAACTTTACAATAATACACTGTCGAATTTTCTTGTATACGCTTTAATTTAAAACATTATTATTATTTTTAAAAAATTAATTAAAAATTAATAATGATATCGGGCTCTCGAGATTTAAACAATAAAAAGATACGACCTACTGCAAATTGAGACTCGATTGCTTGTCGATAGGATGCGATTTTATTATTATATACAAAATAAGCTTCGCTGATGATGGCTTGAATCAAACCGAAACACATTCGTTCCTTCTAAATCAATGTAAGATTGAAAAAAAAATAGACATTAATTAAAATGTGCTTTAATTTGCAATTAAGAACTTTTCCAAAATTCGAGGATATTTCGCGAATATTTCCTTGTTAGTATTTCGTTAATTCTAAGAGATGAAATGTAAGAGTAAATCGTAGAAACTAATCGTCATTCTTGCGCTATCGATCTTTTAAAAAATTCGCCGTCCCCCGCCCTCCCTCCTCCCGACGTATTATTATACCCCGCAGTCGTCACGGTAAATCGTGATGATTGTGGCGAGTCGCGGTCGCGACAATGTAGGAGGGCGGGATTTATGGGATTGCAGATGCTTACGGTAAATCTCCAGCAAACACCATGGCGGAGAGATACGGCCGGATATACACAACAGCGAAGCGGCGCGCGTATAACGCATAAGTCGCGCTTCCTCGTCGTATATGCGATTCGTTCTACGCGGTGGATACGCGCGCCTCTCACGACTCGAAATTCTCCTCTCTTTCCACCGTCTTTCCCATAAATTCAATAATCTCATCGTCCGCAAATACCGCCTGGTAAGCCCCGTTTTCGCACGCCGTTCACGTAGCGACTGCTCTCCGCGCGCGCGGCTTCGATCGACACACTCTCGTCCCGCCGTCGTCGTCGCCGATGGGCGAAACCGCTTCGACGAAATCGCTGTTCTGTTCCGTTCGCCAAAGCTGCGGCGTGCCGCCGAAATTATCGCGCCGGCACGTGCCGCGATTTCGCGATAAGCTCGGCGAAGCTGTCTGGTCCGCGTGAGTTAAGGGCCGATCATGCGTTCGCTTTCGCGATCCAATCAACCGATCGCCCGCTTATCGCTACAGCCGGACTGTCAATTACGATTAGCGATAACGATTCAAAAATACCGGTTCTATAGATATTCAAATGAGTCGTTTTCTAAAAATGCGCGTTTATGAATCATCGAGGAAGAAATATCTAAAGGCTTTGTCAGCATTTTCGACGAATGACATATACATACAAATAAAAAGTCTATACCGGTTATTATAGGCTATTGAAATTAATTTATAGTAGTTATGATTGGCGATAACGATTCAGAAATATCGGTCTTTCAGTTATTCAAGCATGTTATTTAAAATGTAGGTTTATGAATCATCCAGAAAAAAATATTCAAAGTTTTTCTTAATATTTTTTACAAATAACATACATTATTAGATATCTAAAGATCAATGATAACCTAATTCCTTGAATTAAATAACATTTTGTTATTTTTATCGCCTATGGTGTGTCATTAATCAATGTATTTCTGTGGTTAGTTTCGAAGTAATTATTGTCCACAACGTATGCATTTAGTAAATAATAAGCAAAGTGTCAAACTTAATACATTTTTTTTAGTTACACTGTATCAATCAAATTAATGATATATTGGGTAAGAGCAATGACAAAATGATTAAAAATAACTCAAATTGGGTTTAATTTGACGTTATAAATTCAAGTATATGGATACGAATAAAAATGTCTTAACGGTTATAACAGACTATTGAAATTAATTTATATGGTAGTGCAGAGAAGATTCCAAGATTTACGCCGCGATCGCATATGTGCCGAGGGATTCGACGAAAGATTAAAGGTACTGACCGTACCGCGGGGAAGAGATCGAGGTCCTAGTTTAATATTGACATTACGTGCCAACCTCTTTGTACATACAATGTGTACGTCGGAATGACACACATGCTCACCCAAGGGGAGGTAGCGCGAGTAAACATACTTGCACGCTTCTAATCCTTAGGATGCGCTAAATATTCCTGGAGTAAAAAACCCCGGCTCGCACTTTTGGTATGCCAACGGAATTTCCCAGAAAATTTCCGGCAGTTGTAACTTTTATTTCAAACCCTTCTGTATTTCTCCCAATTCGACGGTTGCGAGTCTAAAAATTTATCGATCCTTTTTATCAGCGTACCTTCATATTTGTAATTCAATATGTGATACTGATGATGAAAAAAAAACTATTTTGTTGAAATACCTAAAAATTTAATTACAAATCTAAAAGTAATTTTGTTGAATCATTGAAATAATGATCAGTTTGTACTTTTCTACCGTACTAAAGAGGACTCAAATCCAGAGTCCGAACGCTTGCAGATGACTTTGTTCATTATAATACGCTCTTAATTATGTTTTAATTATTTGCGAATTGCATCCTTTTACTTTATATACCTATATATATATATATATATCCTGTACATAATTTATTCACTAACAATTGCGGAAATTTTTATAAGCCTTTTATTACGTATGACGTTTAAATTAATTATTAGAATTTTAAATTTTTGCAATACTATTATCAAGTTAAGCATCTTACATGATTATTTGGATGATCCAACAGAATTATTTTTAGATTTCTATTTATTATGTTTTTTTAAATACTTTAACAAAACCGTTCTTTCTATATGTATATATGTATGAGAAATGCATTATAGCTCGTAAATAATTTGTACGAGTTTCTAGCATCTAAGTTTATCTGAATTAAATATCAATTATATCAATTTTGGCTTCAGCTTTTGTCTGATATTTCTCAATAATATAAAACGACATTATGGAGCTGAATGATCGATCGGGCGAATTAATTTATTAGATGAAGCAGAATATAGGGAGAGCGAATCACAAAGAAATGGCGCATATTCGTCCAGAATTTCATATTGATTGTTATATGATTTTGCTGCCGTCGGCAAAAGAGGGCTGACACCCCCCTCTTCTTCTCGGTTCCGTTCGCCGAATCAGAAATACTAAAATAATGTCGTTCGTGGCCATCGACGTTATAGTCGGTAATTTGTCTCCGACTCCAGCTTGCCCTCGCTCAGCTTTAAGACAAATTCCTGTCGTAACGATATTTCATGATTGTCTGACTTAGATATTATCTAAAAAATTCAGCAAGTTGGAAATTACGGGAATGCTACGCGTTTTTTCGCTTATTCCGGTAAATGTAATATGAATTGAATTATAATCGAGTAAATAGCCTTTTTAGCAATTAGTAGAAGTACTTTATATTAATGTTCTATGCTACATATATTTCTATCTTCAATTCTCAAGTGTAACTAACCTGCACAGATTCCGTTCTAATCTGTGCTAGATCTACACTTTAGGGCTTGGTTGTTCCACCTTCCGAGAAATTTGAATTTACTCGTTCTCTCTCTCTCTCGCATTTTCTTTCGACCCATTAGATAAATTATTACATAGTTTATCCAAAAGTGAAACAAGCGGCCCTAAACAATAAATATTGTGAGTATGGTAAAATCAAACTGTAGCAATAATAATTAATTAATAGTGTTGAGCAATCTTTGCGTGCGCATTATTTTCTTTCAGAGGCCCGAGGAGACAAACATGGAATTGCGATATTCATTATGAATCGTCGCGACATGATGGTGACCCCATCATTATGTCGTCGTGTTATACGTCGATGATGGTGAAGGATTAATTTACCGGCGATCGTCCACGCGAGAGGGTCGTTTCGTCTTTCCGGAAACCGTATTCGATGATACGTGACTTCACGACTGCGTTTTTACGAAGGCAGACACTTACGAATTCGTGAATGCATCGCAGTGAGTAAAGGAGAGTCGTTCGTTAGGTGCCGCTCGTTACGACCGTGCCGTAAACCGTCGGTCTTAATTAAGAAATGCTAATTCAGTGATTTAATCCGCCGATTCGATACGGAAGGCCCACTTTCAATTTTTTTCACCCGTTAGCGCTCGCAAAATCGAGAAATGCATTAAACGCATCCGCCGGTTTACTTGCATACTCAATTACTCGTCCTCGGAAATCGACGCGTCGCGTAACGCAAGACCGGGATAAATCGGCTTTATAGATCTCTCGCGTGTTATGGCCTGGAAAGTCTGCGGTTAGCCGCCAAGTTGAACGAAACCTGCGATCTCGTGCGTTTCCCACGAGGCGTACCTTCCCTCCGCCTTAACATTTAGGTGCAGTTGCAACGGTAGTTCTGCGCGTGGTTACTTCGGTTAGCAGCCGAAGCAATTCTTGAACGTAATCTCAAGGATTTGTACCACTGTGATTTGAATTTAATTTAAATTAACAGAATCCTTGAATCTTTTTTATACATACAATACGACAATCTCTCTAAAAAAAAGACAATTCATTCTAATTCAAAGTAAAACATAACTTTCATTGGAATAATTACAAATTTCTCATCCAACATTTTATAATATAACTTCTTTCTGATTTTCAAATAAAATTTTATAGACTGTATTTGAAAATAATTTTGTTGAACTATTAAAATAATTATGTAGAAATTTCAAATATGACTAACATGTCAAAGTGTTCGACATTCTAACATCTTAAACGTGCATAATTATTTTGATAGTTTAACGAAAATATTTTCATATTTGCAGCTAGCAAAATTTTCAGATAATTTAGCAAAACAGTTCTTTTTTCATGTATGATTTTTATTAATCATAATAACACTATACAAACAATTTTTGTTGTAAACTACCAGCTTGTCAAACGATGTTACAACTTCGTAATCACAGACTTTCATGAGCCGTAAAGAGCTATCGTAGACGAGATTGGATGATACGCTTCCGTCTCCTTTGACCGCGGTTTTCTTCCGAGTCTCTCTATCGGGGTCTTCCGCAGTCACGAAATCCATGCTCAGGAGAGGTTCCATTAAAAGCTATTAGCCATTAAAGTGTCGAAATATTTTATGCACAACGGCGGAGGCGTATAGCGGGTAGTTATACAAGGCGCCCCTAAGTTACGATCGCTATCCGAGGCAACGCGCATTCGAAAACAAGGGAAAATCTAGGGCACTCCGCCGACCCTATCCCGATCGATCTACGCAGCCTCCAAAGTACTTTTGATCCCATTTGGCCCCGGTATTGCGTTCAGGCACTTACGCTTGCTCACGGATCGGGCCTGCTCTTTGAGATAACCGTCGACAGAATGTATAGACATAGGTGTAAACGCAGGCCATAGGCGTGGACACAAATGTAAATTCCGGTTTGTTGGACTTCCTTTGAATCGAGAGTTTCATTATATATATATATATATATATCTGCACCGCAGTCTTTGTAAACAGCAGCAATGGAGAGATTATTTTCTTCGATCACAACCACGAAGGAATAAACCGTTTATATACCCTGCGATTCTCTGCCAGGCTGGTCCCGCGCGCAACTGCAACACAGGAGCTGAAAAAACACACCCGGGAATTTTTTTCTATCCAAACAACACAACGATGCGGAAAGACGGGCGCGGCCAGTCCTTGTCTTCGCGTTCGGCATACAACCGGACAAGCGAGGAAATTACGAGCGATGCCGGGGCGGATTGCGAGCCTAAATAAATAATGTCGAGCTTTAACCTGAACTTTGCCTGAGCGAGGACTGGAGCCTCAGCTCGCATCTCTACGTCGCTTTTCCACCCTTCGGAAGATTGCTTACACTTTCCATTCGCGCGGACGCGCGCGTATCTAATTCCACGCGGAGTATAATGTTTGACTTGCTTCCGTTTCCCCAATGCACTAATATAATTCGTTAATTAAGTCCGTGGTGCGGAAGGGTTCGGAAACTGCGAAAATATCGTCCAACGTGAACGCCGCGAGAAGTCAATTAAGAGAGCTCGGTTTCCTTCGCCTTCTCTCTCTCTCTCTCTCTCTCTCTCTCTCTCTCTCTCTCTCTCT
>NW_017276489.1:1003932-1031527 GCF_001594065.2 Cyphomyrmex costatus | reverse complement strand
CTGTCGACGTTGGATTTTCTTAACGAAAATTCCGCGTTATGAGTACCGAGCTTGCTGTTTAGACGAGACAACCTATTAATCATAAATTATGTTAGAGATAATAATAATAAAGACGACAATTTATATATCTTGACACCTAAAATGTTAGTTAATCTCCATTTTCGTTAAATACAGACTTTTAAATATTTATTAAGACACAAATGCAGCATTTTAACACTTAATTGTTTTAAATTCTCGAGAATTTTTTTAGTAAAAGTGTGTTTTTAAATCGGAATAACTTACATTTAAAATACTTCAGGTACACACATCTTTTATTCTCTATGTTATTTTGATCAGTTTTACAGATTTCTTGCCATTGTAATGGAAAAGTATAATCATTTAGATTCATGGTTCGTGAATTCAAATAACGTCAGCATTTTCACTTAAAACTACTAATTATCTTTCGATTATATTCGCATAAATTCAGCCGCTCTATTCAACAACGGAACCAAGAAAAGCTCGCACGTCGGTGACACGAAATCATCTCGAGCGGTAATAAAATATACTGCGAGGTCCGTTTGTCGTAACAGGGCGCGACGAGGCCGAAGGATATAAGTGCGGGATCCGATGGTCGAAATAAATGGAAATAAATAATCGAGGGCGGGTCAGCGAGAGTGAGAGCGCCGGGCGAGGTCCTTGAGGGTGGTATGGTGGAACGACGAGGCGGAGGTGGCGGAATCGAGGGAGGGAAATAGGGTTGTTTCGGTGGGCGTATAGGGTCAGTAACATCGCATCATGCATCACTGGAAGCGGATGGAGAGGAGCCGATGTCCGCTCGATATTTGCACCCTCTTGCCGCTGGTTGCCCCTGAGTACGGACGATATTTGTACGGGCGAATCTATTTTACTCTCCCTTCGCGCCGCAAAGTATATCCAGAGCTGCAAGTATAATTCGTATCTACGTGGAACGTATTTGTGTGTTAGACGGTTTCCCCTTTAGTTAATTCTACAAAGCCCTGTACTTTCACCCTAATCTCAAAATTGGTCAATGATGGCGATGATGATTAAATAGAATTAACATTAATCAACGTCCTATAAAATATATGGTACATTTTCAAGATATTGATATTATACGACCATTTCAAACTTGAACAAGTTTAAGAAAAAGAAGTTATATAAGATATTATCGATGATTATAAAAGTGTGCGGCTTTCTCTTGGTTCGATATTCTTTAGTATCTTTTTCTTAATCCTTTACAATACACACAATAATTTCCTTCACTGCATAATAATAATTATTACATAATAGTACACACAACGATTTCCTTACTTACATAATATTTGTTTTCTATATATATAAAACTCAGATATAATTCTCATTTGTAACGTCATGACTCAGTTGAATGGACGTTCCTTTTTACTTTAATAAGTATAAAGATTTACAATTGAGTTTTTACCTACAACCTACATAATTTCGAAACCGCGTGCTTTACTGAGTCTTGTTAACTCACATTAAAAGTCAGATTATAAACTTGTGTTATGTAATAACTTTGTCACCAAAGTAAGCCAGTATAGTGACGTCATTATCTGAGTATAAAATACGTAACTTTAGACTCATTGTCACTTGTGTGAAAATAGAAAGCAATTATTGAGTCGCTCCACAAGTTAATTTTCATCACTCTGACAAGTAAATATATGTATATACAAAAATTAAATGGTTCTTACTTTGCTTTTTTTAGAAAATATTTATAAAGTTGTGCATTAAAAAAAGGAAAGAATAGAGATCATTGCTTAATCAAGTGATTCCTGTATTTCAAAGAAAAAAATGCGCAAAACACGAATCAAAAACTTAAAGACTTTTATTTTTTATTAAATATAATAATTATGTAATTATTAACACTTCAGCATGGCACGTTTTATTCCTTCCTTTTTGGTGTTCCACTGAAGAAAATATGACAATAAAAAATCTTATTTAACTATTTATTTACCTTTATTTTATGAAAGCTTTCATTGTAATGGAAAAGTATAATCATTTAGATTCATGGTTCGTGAATTCAAATAACGTCAGCATTTTCACTTAAAACTACTAATTATCTTTCGATTATATTCGCATAAATTCAGCCGCTCTATTCAACAACGGAACCAAGAAAAGCTCGCACGTCGGTGACACGAAATCATCTCGAGCGGTAATAAAATATACTGCGAGGTCCGTTTGTCGTAACAGGGCGCGACGAGGCCGAAGGATATAAGTGCGGGATCCGATGGTCGAAATAAATGGAAATAAATAATCGAGGGCGGGTCAGCGAGAGTGAGAGCGCCGGGCGAGGTCCTTGAGGGTGGTATGGTGGAACGACGAGGCGGAGGTGGCGGAATCGAGGGAGGGAAATAGGGTTGTTTCGGTGGGCGTATAGGGTCAGTAACATCGCATCATGCATCACTGGAAGCGGATGGAGAGGAGCCGATGTCCGCTCGATATTTGCACCCTCTTGCCGCTGGTTGCCCCTGAGTACGGACGATATTTGTACGGGCGAATCTATTTTACTCTCCCTTCGCGCCGCAAAGTATATCCAGAGCTGCAAGTATAATTCGTATCTACGTGGAACGTATTTGTGTGTTAGACGGTTTCCCCTTTAGTTAATTCTACAAAGCCCTGTACTTTCACCCTAATCTCAAAATTGGTCAATGATGGCGATGATGATTAAATAGAATTAACATTAATCAACGTCCTATAAAATATATGGTACATTTTCAAGATATTGATATTATACGACCATTTCAAACTTGAACAAGTTTAAAAAAAAGAAGTTATATAAGATATTATCGATGATTATAAAAGTGTGCGGCTTTCTCTTGGTTCGATATTCTTTAGTATCTTTTTCTTAATCCTTTACAATACACACAATAATTTCCTTCACTGCATAATAATAATTATTACATAATAGTACACACAACGATTTCCTTACTTACATAATATTTGTTTTCTATATATATAAAACTCAGATATAATTCTCATTTGTAACGTCATGACTCAGTTGAATGGACGTTCCTTTTTACTTTAATAAGTATAAAGATTTACAATTGAGTTTTTACCTACAACCTACATAATTTCGAAACCGCGTGCTTTACTGAGTCTTGTTAACTCACATTAAAAGTCAGATTATAAACTTGTGTTATGTAATAACTTTGTCACCAAAGTAAGCCAGTATAGTGACGTCATTATCTGAGTATAAAATACGTAACTTTAGACTCATTGTCACTTGTGTGAAAATAGAAAGCAATTATTGAGTCGCTCCACAAGTTAATTTTCATCACTCTGACAAGTAAATATATGTATATACAAAAATTAAATGGTTCTTACTTTGCTTTTTTTAGAAAATATTTATAAAGTTGTGCATTAAAAAAAGGAAAGAATAGAGATCATTGCTTAATCAAGTGATTCCTGTATTTCAAAGAAAAAAATGCGCAAAACACGAATCAAAAACTTAAAGACTTTTATTTTTTATTAAATATAATAATTATGTAATTATTAACACTTCAGCATGGCACGTTTTATTCCTTCCTTTTTGGTGTTCCACTGAAGAAAATATGACAATAAAAAATCTTATTTAACTATTTATTTACCTTTATTTTATGAAAGCTTCCTGTCTATTATAATAACACCTCAATTATCCGACCGATACAATTTTATCTTAATTCGTTAAATGAAGAGCGCTCGGAGAGAAAAAGAAAAGTTAGAAAGGGAAGGAAGTGAAAAGGCGTCAGGGTTTTATCGTACGAGATATCATACGAGTATATCTCACTCAAACGCTTGCCATCATCATGGTACATTGCAACGAGCCACATTTCTTCTAGACCACCGGAGATGTGCAATATCTCTCTATGAAACGATCTTCGGACAAAGATCACGGCGGGGGTTAGCGGCGGGGCGGCTTTAATATTTCGCCAGGACAAAAGCGATGTCTCGATGAAGATCCTTCTTCCGTCTTTAGTCGATACGTCTTGTAGAATGGCGCGGCTCAAACCGCAGGTTACTGACTCCGCGGATATCTAATATCTCATCGTAATATAGATCATACCGGACCGACCAACCTGCCATTTACCGGCACGCAATCCTTTTAAAAGCGAACGTCATTATATCGCATAGGTAGCTCGGTCCTCGTACAGGATGTCTCGGGAGTCTCTTCGCTTCGTCAGCGTTGCAGTTTGGCGCATGCAAGAAGTCGAGTTGAGAAACATTGATAGCTGTCTCTCGTCACAAGTACACCGATATAATTACGAGGTTACAACGTCCGTTGTACCGCCTGAGAATCGTACATTAATTTTACGATAAACCCATTTTACGTTTCACGCTCATAAAGTAACATCGCTCGCCACTCGATCGTCATATTGTACATAGACGTCCTTGGTAACGTAATCGAATGCGTTTCGAACTGCGATGCGTTCTATAACGCGGATGCGGTACACGTAATGGCCGTCATTACGTACGCAGGAGCCGTAGCCCCGCGTGCGCACGTACACATACACACACACACACATACGTAATTCGCAATTCCGAGGGATCGCGGTAATCGAGTGATCACCTTGCGAGAAATATATCGGCCGGATTGCGGCTGGCGCGCCGCGTTACTGCGCGTATCGTGTGCGGCGTATGCACGCGGCCTTGCACACCCTCCGCGAGTGAGAGATGCCGCGACCCTGAACGTTATGAGTCGAATCCTTATTGTTCATGGCGCGGCGATGATCGGCGATCGCGAGCAACGACGGGACCGCGGGTGCCGTCACGGAACCATAGGCTTCGACATGCACGGGTGAGGCGCTCTTCGCGGAATTCGCTTCTGATCGCACGATCACGCACCCGTGCATCATCTCGATGTCTCTTTATCCTCTGCTCTCCAATTCGTCAGAATTATTGATCTCGCATCTTGGATATGTTGCTCGTGACTGGGAGCTGTCGTCGACGATGATTGTCAGCCATTCCCGAAGCGACACGTGTGTCGAGAATGACGGCATCGAGAATAATGAGATCAGGTGTATGAGCAATGAATCGCGGAAAAGGGGTTTTATGCTAATGGAAATTTAATGGGAAGATTATGAGAGAGAATTACGAGAGGTGCGTTTGCTATTCCTTCGAAACGTGACTGATGCTTGATTTAAGAATGATGTTTCAATCTTTCTTATTGAAAATATTCAAGTACTAAGGCTCTTAATGTTGGACACCTCGGTAATTATGCCTCAAATTATGGTTCTCTTGAATCTTTTAAGATTAAAATTTGCTCGAGAAATTGTTTCTAATTTCTCATTTTGAAAACATCCATACATAATGATTTTGCTGAAAGATCTAAAACTTTGCTGGATCTGAAAATAATTTTGTTGGACCATCAAAATAATTTAAAAATTGAAACTTAAAAATGATAAGCAATGTTATAGAAAATGTTGATATTCTAACAATTAATTCAATCTACTTTAATGAAAATATCCAGACATTAACACTCTTAATGCTGTCTCGGTAATTAATCCTCGAATTATGGTACTCGCTTGAATTTTTTAAAATTAAAATTTACTTGAAAAAGTGCCTCCAGACCTTATTACTGAATCAGAAAATAATTTTGCTGAACACTAAAAAAATGATAAGCAATGCTGTAGAAAAATTTTGATATTCTAACAATTTTAATTTTCAATAAAATTATTTTCAGATCAGTGTATGTATCCAACAAAATTTCAGATCTTTTGGCGAAATCGTTCTTTCGGTGTAAAGGAAAGCGTGAAACTTCGAAGATAATTTTATACGACTTAACTTTGTTGCACTATACCGTTTTACGATTGCGACGAATCGCACTGTGTAAAGTTGTACATAAAGCTGTATATAACGCGTCGCACATAATTGTTGCGGTCGTTTCGCAGCCAGAGATGGTCCATTCGCACGGAGAGTATGACTTTCGCTACTTTCCACGCTTGCTTATAGTACTCTTGGTCACGCGAGGGCGTATCTCTACGACGCAGCATTATCCGGAATATGTTTTAATACGACCGCGACGGATGAGTGTCGGCACATTGGCGACTCGTACTTTCGGAGAGACGGCAAAGAGATCGTGAGAGGAGTAGACTACGGTTCCCCTCGTTTTCAGCCAGTCGTAAAGCCCGGAACGCCCGGAATGGACCTTTTGTGGGGTCCAACGAGGGCACTCGAGCGTTGCGATGCTCCCGGACGAACGGACAAACGAACGGTTGAGAGCTACAAGCGGGCAAAGACACTCATAAGCGATATCTCGAATTTTTACGAGGCTTCTCTCGAAAATATTTCGACCGATTGTGCCGAGAGAGTGCTTTCACGATGTGTTATACGGACCATCTCGATCGCCACCTCCCGAGGGAGAAATCTCGAGATTCTTGCGCGACTTATTAATGCGTCACGCGATAGGGAGTTGACGCCTGCCTTTCCTTCTCTCTTTCCTTTGTCGTTACCTTTCCTCTCTGTCTCTCTTTTCCTGTTCCTTTTCCTCTCCCCGCCAGAATCCGTCTCAAGAACACGTAAAGAGGCTTTATCGGGTGTAAAATGGTGAGTGCGGTGACAAGCAGTGAGAGTCAAGAGGATCGTATATGACGAACGAGAGGATATCAACCGAAGGGAGGGAAGAAGAAGGGTTACACACGCGATCGATAAGTTTTGCTCCCGAGGCGCGCTTTCAAGGGTGGACGAACGGCGAAGAGTGAGGAGTGTTGCTGTTGGTTGCCTGATCCCCGTGAAACAGCCACGGAAATTTAGCGGACCGGTTTCTCGATGACTTGGACCTTAGGCTATTTTGCATTACGCGACGACAACGCGTTACATCTCGGCTGGATATCCCTCGACTTGACACGTTAAGTGCTGCTGACAATTTGTTAGCTTTGCGAACGGAGAATGCTAAAGGCCCCTCTCGGTACATTCGCCGAAGAGATAAAGGAATAACGGAACCAACCGAAATCTAATGATGCGGGAAATTTTTAAATTCCCTATCGACGAGTACCCGTAGTCTGGAGTTAATTGCGTGATAAAAGCGAGCAATTCGATGCCATTATGTTGAGCAATTAAGCTTTGCTACAAGTTCCTTTAAAAAAAAAAGTTGTGATATTAATTGTTTAATCCTCAAGAGACTGCGCACTAATTATATGGAAAATTTAGTCCCGGTGGAGTCGAGTTTGTTTTCGCCTATAATACAGGCTTATAATACAGTAAACATAAGATATTATAGACATAAAGTTTAATAATATAATAATCGAACGTCCTTGAAACTTTAAATGTTAATAACTTTTTAACTGAAGATGTACAAATGAAAAATCGATTTGTTTCGAAATGTGCAACCGAGAATCTAGTGATTAAGACTAATTAAGTCTATTTTATTCGTAGATGGGGAGCTAGTGTGGAATTAACCGCCCTATATTGTTTTTTTAAGCCTTTTTTACCTGAAGTGCGCAAAAGAAAATTTGAAATGTGCAAACGATCTACAATCGAATGAGCTGCAGAAGGTTAACTTTTTTAAAAATTAAGGAGCCAATTTCACACGAATCTGAATTATTTGTGTTTGTTCCAGATTTATTTCGTATCAATCTATCGAACACAGATTGACTGATGCCCATTGAGAAATTGCCTTTCAAGGGTTCCTCTAATCTCAGAGATTTACTTGGGTTTAATTTATATTCACAAGTCGTCGGAATTATTCTCACAAAATCGTCGGAATATATTCACAAAATTTCAAAATATATTTACGATTCGCTATGTATAAAAATTAATTTACTCCAAAAGAGTAAGATTTTATTCTTTCGGAGTGAAATTCGCTTTACAAAATTTAGAGAGTAGTGCGGGATTTTTTATAACAATAGTAAAACTATCTAACTAAATATGTAGAAATTCTGTATATGTAGAAATAAATTTTATACATCTGTTAACATTTAAATATTTATTCTATATGCTTTGTATTTTCTTAAGGAAAAGTGATACTATAAATACTTTGGCTCCATACGTCTCCATCGAAAACGAGAGTGTTAATCATTTCGCGATCGATAAACCGAACGTATCACCATCGATCATTGCGACGAAAATGATATGGTTAAATCATACCGGGCGAGAGCGGAATGGCACCGATTCGAATCGAGATTCATTCGATCGGCACGCCCAACCCTATATTCTAATAGCTCTTGCAAAACGAATGTGACGAGGACACGCAACGCGCTTTAAAATATACCGCGGTCCAAAACGCATTATTCACGCGCAGAAACGTGCGTATCACGGCCGCCTCGAGTAAGTCGTCGTGGCGCCGATTAATTTGCATCCGGCTGGTCTCGAGAAAAATAGAAAAATCTATTTCATAAATTCTCTGGATAGAAGATAACGATCCGAGACAAAATCAGGCGCAAAATCGGTCACGCTAATTACTCGCTCCATGACAGCTGACGTTATATGAGAACAGGACTCTCGCTGCGATGTAAGTCTCTTCCAGAATAGTCTAGACATTTATTAGAAATACATGGGGCATGTAGTTAAACGTAATCCGATATTTGTCTAATCATAGTATCGATCGACTGTAATCGACGAGTCTGATTTAAACGGGAATTACCGGTTGACCGTAATCTCCGCAGAAACCGGTTGTCTCAAGCGGCGCGAGTATCCCAGTGCGGCCGAGCGTGTCGACGGAACTTTCGGGATTGCTCGCCGAATTTCCGACCGGGAGTCGCGTTTATGCCAATCATCAGTGGCACGTTTATGCCACAGGGATCGAAACCGGTATATAATCGTGAGCTCAATTTTCGATGATAGGTCCGTTCGTTTTAGTTGCGCCTCCTCTATATTTTGTTCCCCTTTATAGTTCCTTCCAAGTACATCTGCGGATGTGGAAAATTATGTTTCACATCCGTTGTCATAAATAAGTATAGGTATAGATTACTTTAACGTTTGAATAACGATTAGCGACGTCTACTTGTCGTTTAATAAAGACTTATTAAAATTATGCTCCAACACTGTTAAATTTATAATGTAAAATTATCAGATTTGAGGAGTTATTTTTAATCACTTCTCTATAAGAGTTGCCATAGCTTTTTCTTAATATGTCGCAAATTTTATTAAAACGATGCAGTTAAGCAATTTAGAAAATGAATTAAAGTTTAAATTGGCGTTAATTGTATTTATTTAAATTTAGTTTATTGTTTACTAAGTGCATACATTAATATAGATATTGTTTACTTTATAACTAGGTAATTCATTCACAGAATTGGATTGATTTACATTTTGTCATGTAGAAATTAAAAATAATAAAGTGCTATTTAACTTAAGAAATTACCATTACTTCTTTGATATTGAAAGCAATTTCTTTGATACTTAATATTATCGTACAATCACACACACATTTAATACAATATTAATATTTCTTTTAATCTTTTCAGAAAAGCTGAAACAATGTCATATTTTGATGCAAAAATACATTGAAACAATAAATTATAAAAATTTTATTCAAGAAATGCTGTAAGATTTAAAAAATGAATGCCCCCTCCAAAAGTTAAACAATTAGAAACTAACAGCCTAGAAGCGCAATATAATCTCCAGATGATTAATAGTACTGTAATTTCAAATATTACGTAATAATATTGATCGTCTAGAGCCTAAAGGCCGTTTAACAGTGAAGCTGAGAATGAAAGTTGTGCTGATTATAACGAGAATTAATTGAAGCTGGTGGCACCCGCTCGTTAAGCATTAAGGCGGCAAAAAACGAGTCTCGCAGATTAGGGGGATCGCCTGAAAAATCTCAAGTGTCGAAAAGAATGCATCCGCGAAACGTCAGCGCATTAATCGTATGCTCAAATACGCGTTTCGCGTGACTCCCGGGATCCTTGGTGCGAGGAAAACGAGCATGCAAACGGTGAATGATATATGCACGGTCATAATTTTGTAATTTCGATTCGGGGGAACCACCCATCGTACCCGGAACTCTCCTGGCCGCCCCATCTTTTTACTCGCGCGAGTGAACATGGTGCACATAGGCGAAATATGTACTCCCAATTCCGTCACACGGCAGTTAGTCGATCGATCGATAGCTGATCACAAAACTTTTTACGAGGAAAAATGTTAAGGTTGCCTGCCGCGTGTAGAGTTGCGCATATGTACTTTAACGTAGTTTGTGTATAAAAAAAACGGAAGTAATCGGACGAATTAAAAAAAAAACTCTTATTTGGTCAAAGTTAGCACATTAAAAGCTTTGTAGAATTTATAAATTAATTTAAGAACTAATATTTAGAACACAAAAGAGCTTTTAGGTTGATCCATATATAGTTAGTTCTTATTTCAAGATAGTCTTAAGTAATGTTTTAAAAAAAAAAAAAGATATTAATACTGATTTATGGATGGTATTCATAGTCGGATCTTAAATTTAAGACCGTCTTAAGTACAGTCTTAAGCTGTCATAAACCAATCAGAAAACCGTATTAGCATCTTAAGACATTACTTAAGACGGTCTTAAAGTAAGGACGGACTATAAATCAGATTTTAATCACATACGGAAAAAATGGTCTTGCGGAAGTATTAAAAAATTTTAGTTAAACGTAAATTTTAAAATAATTTTGTTCGAAGCATCAAAATAAAAATAATTATACAAGATCACTCAAATTAATTGTTAGACTGTTAAAACTTTTGTACAGCATTATCATTAACGTTTAAGTACGAATTCCGGTTATCTCAACTAGAATTCTAATAAATTTAAATAGAAAATTCTGATTCGTCTATTTTCAATCAGAAATGTTTTCAATGCTCCTGTCATTTCATAGAGAAATTTCTGTAGTATAAATGTTGCCTTTCAGTTTACTTTGGTTTAATCTCTATATTGGAGTAAACATTTATTTATATCGTTTCTTCCAGTATGTTTATAATATTTTCTCTCGAAAGTAGATGCAATCAAAAAGTTGACAGCCGAGAATGAAAGGGAAGATTTGGAAGTGAAAACGGAAATTAATATCTTGCCACGCCACTGCTAACGGCGTGTTTACGCGGAGCGTTTAGCAGACGGCTGACCGTAAATCCGGTAGTTTAGAGCGACTTTGTAGCCTCCGGTGCACACCTAGGTTGGTTCCGCGTCTCATTAACGGGCAAATTGTTAATAGTCCGAGTTGAACGCCGCAGCAGGGACGATAATTTGAGCTGCTGCAACTCTCTCGTGCCGATAATTTGACTTTCATTAATTGTGCCCGGATATCCTGTTAAGAGAGCTATAACGTTTGTAGACTCCGGGGACATTATTGCTGGGGTCTAGTTACATGGCAATGGATATATAGTTCTTCGGTGGTTCTATCGCGATCTCGAAGAATGCAGGTACGAGGTAAAGCAATTCGCGCAATTGTAATCGGCGCGATTCACGCGGCTTATCAAATTGCTATAGAGGAAATCGATGTCCCTTTAATACTCTGTATATTTTACTCTATCAGATTACACCGACGATATTTAGGAATACTTTGGCGTTTAATATGGTTCCTATACCCGATAGCTACTTTCCTTATCGCACATGTAATCCTGCACATATTGGCTTTTACCGTACGCTGCTACTCTACGCTCGAACGTTTTCCTCTTGCGATCTCTTTCCAACATCAGTTCCATTTCATTCTTTACGCTATGTAGAATGCGATCGTAGCTCGACTATCAAAATTAATGTGCAAACATTAATCCGAAATTAACCGCCCACCCGCCATTTAGGCGATTACTTAATCGCCCGAGGACAATTTGTATACTTAATTACAATCGTCCGCAGAAATGACTTCGTTCCTAGACTCCGGCATGTTTTGCCTCGTACTTATTAGTCTGTAAATTATTGACGATTGCTGTCGAGCACGAAACGAGGCATTTCTGATTGTCGTGCAAACCGGGTGCGCCAATAATTTGGCTCTCGCTAATTATCCTGAATATTCCGCGAGATCGCAATGAGAACGCGGCAACTATCGAGACGAACGAGACGTTTCGCGAGTTCGTTAATTATTCCAGCGTTATCTGTGTGCCTCGTGTACGTGATAATTAAAAAGCGCGGCCGTGTATACAGTCGGTCAGAAGTAAATGTTGTTCTTGGTACGAGCGCGAGTTGCAATTAACATTCACAGCAACAGGCACGTAAATATGCGTAATAATTAAAAGCTGGGCTGCATAATGTCTCGCATAAAACTTATGGTTTTCATCCACCATTATTAACTATTTTAAATGTGTGCGTTGATCTGATCGGTGTAAGGTTGGCGTGAGTAAACTTAATAAAGCCGAAATTGATATGAAATTATCGCGCATGGAAAAAAAGGCCACTTGATTTGGTACAGTTCGATTTTTGAGTTTGCAATAAGTTACGCTAAATTGAAAGAACGCAAATGAGAAATTTTTTATCCGCATTTACGCCGAGCTTCTTTAATTTCAATCAAATAAATTTGATACGTAACTGATTACTTGAAAATATACAACTCGTTCCACTTATTCGAGAGAGGAACGATCACCTCTTTCATTTTATAAATTAATTCTTATTACTCTCTTTTAGAAGCCTTCTCCAAGATCGAAAGCAGAAGCATTTAAAAGCAATGTATCACGAAAAATAAAAAAGAATGAAAAACTGAAGTTGGAAAACAAATTTTTGAATTATTTCGCTTATTTTTTTGCTCTTCGGTTTGCTTGGATCATTTCTAAATCTTTAATTGATCAGTCAATGTAGACGCAATTCTGGATAAAGATCTTGTTTGCTGACCATTGCACGATGGACATCCGAGTAACCGCAAGTAGTCGCTGATGCTCGTTCGAGCGTTAGTATCTGCGGACACACTGGAGTTTCTAATATTACCGTCTCCGTGGTAAGGTCACGTACGCGTGCGACGAGTAGTACGAAAGGAACGGACGAATATAGCTGATTTCTTAGACCCAGATACGCGCATATGTTCGTATACGCGGTTCGCCGCTGGATATTTCTGGTTGGTGCGCGAAGGGTAGCATCCGGTGCATCTCTCGCATGCATTCGCAGGGGACGAGGGGGAAATACAATCGAGTATACTTGAACGGTTTTAATCTTTCGGTCGACTAGACACTTTTCAGAATTTAATTATCGTCGTTGTAAAGTTATTATTCGTTTGCTTCTATATTTAGGTACTTATTGGGATTTCGGCTGAATCCCGAAAGAAACTGGTAATTTAATTCTCCACTGATAAGAATTTTTATACTATCCAAATAAAAATTTTACATTGTCGAAAGATTAAAATTATAATTAAACGGAAAACAATATTTCTTGGGCAATGCGGAAAAATTATAATCGCATATAGTATTCAATTATGTAAAAATATAAATTATTTAACTAGTTGAGAAAATATTTAATTTTTTTCTTGAATTACATTTTGATTATTAAAAAAAACTATAATAAAATATATTTATAATAATTAAATGATCTCTTCTTTTCATTTCACAAAGTTAATTCAATACGGATGGCGAAATTGTTTTACATATAATTTAGTTAGCAAATATATTTCATCTTTATTTCATTATCAGATAAAATTAGCAAAGTTAAAAGCAGGTACATGAAAACACCTTTTAATTAGGTGCTACTTGGGAATTAATGTACTCGAAACCGAATTCGCCCGTTTCTGCACGCACGGCGTCAGTCATTCCGTTCAAATATCTTTTAATACGCAGCCGCTATGTTAAGAACGAAGGGATTAATTAATACGCGGGAAGCAGCGCTTACATATTAAGCCGTGCTCGTTGCAGGCGGTTAATAATTACCAGACGGCTTTTGAAAGCCGCGTTAAAAAAAAATGAACGACTTGCGGGCCGCAACAGTCGCACGCCGAAATTTCGCGAAAAAAAGCAAAGGGACGAAGGTAAACGAGAGAGAATCAAAGGATAACGCATGCGCAACCTTTGACGAGCAAAGTATTTTTAGAAATGGACCCTCAAACGCGAGCGCGACGTCACGACGAATGCATTCGCGCGGAATCGCGCCTATAGGAGCACGGCTACCGAAAAGGGTTTAATTGCTGCCCTAAAGTGGCAAGGGAAGAGAGGAGGGAGTTGCGCTCGTTACTTTTGATTTTGCGAAACTGCAGCCGGTAATTACGGAACTGCAGCTCCACGTAGACTCGCTCCCTCCCGATGGCGTTTGTGAAAGGAGGAACGACGAGGAGAGGCGAGGGAACGAGGGGTGTACAGGGCGCATAAAAGTAGTTGGTCGAAGGAGTTTTACGAGCAAACTTGCCTCGTCTCTCTTCTCTCGTGCTCGGGATGATGACTGGTAATCGAGTAACTATGCGACATTCTCATCGTATGAATAGCGTAGCTCTCGCTTTCGCCGTTTACGGCAAATTTGCACGCGGCTCGCTTTTGATGGACGCGTCTGCACTTTTGAGAATTGCGCAGAGTGGAAAAAAAGCGCATAGGGTGAATAATGGAGAACGATTATTCGCATTGAACGACGACAGAAGAAGAGAGTCGTTATCCAATTTACTCTGAATGATTCGCCGTGTTTTGTCAAAGATGATTTCTGCACATTTTATATACATTTGGATAAAAAAGATAGTTGATCCAGATGGACTCTCTCTCTCTCTCTCTCTCTCTCTCTCTCTCTCTCTCTCTCTCTCTCTCTCTCTCTCCATTCTCTTTACGTGATTCATCCGAAGCGATCGGCGTGAACCGTGTAAATTCATCTTTACCCGCTAGAATCTGGGATCGTTCGCCGAGTGGACGCGCGCCGCTCGTCGACGCTCGATATTTTAAAAATTTTCCGGACGGTTAAGTCACGTGTGCTCCGAAGCGCGAGTTCCGATATCGGGCCGGCTACGATCTGCCGGAGCATACCGGCAGCCTATCGGTTGGAGGGAAATTTACCGGAAACGATTCGACTAAAGTCTCACCCAAACTCGCGCGCACGGACATTTCGCACCGTCACTGCTCGCACGTTAATTTGCCTCTCGTCTTCGTCGTGAGAAACGATATCTTTATTCATTCAAACGCATCAAAGATTCCGTAGTAAATGTAGAAATTTTAAAATTTAAACATGCAAGTGGTATCGCTTTACATTTTTTTAAATATAGTAATAATAATTTTATTAATAATAATTTTATTAATGTAGAACAATAATAAAACAATACGTAATAGATAAAGAAGCACAATCAAAAGGTGAGATGCCAGTAAAAATACTGCCTCTATAGAAATCTAAACCCAAAAAATATTAGAAAAGATGAACGAAAAACGTACTTCACGCAATAGATCGCAATAACCAATTAAAAATATGAGTGAATAAAGAATTAGAAATAAATAATATGTCAAGTCTTTTCTGTAAAATCTACATTAATTTTATTAATTATCATATTGCATAGAGTGTTCGACAAGGCAACGTTAGATAAGTCTTTTCTTGAGTTAAATAACATTTAAGTTATTTTTGACTTCCACGTGTGTCAATTCGATTAATTTCTGTGGGGTTGAATTATTTCAAAATAAACAACATCCATATTAAGACATGCACTTAGTGTACAATAATAAACTAAATTTGAGTCAAACTTAATAGTTACATTATCTCGAGTTAAATTATTCAATTCTATATCATTTTAGTTAAATCAACTGCATATTAAATAGAAACATTGACGACTTGTATGAAAAGTTAAATAAAAATAACTCTTTTGGATTAAAAAAATAACTCAAGTTGAATATAATTTTACATTATAAATTTACAGTGTAGATTCTAAAATAGAAAAGAATATTAAATAAAATATGTGTTTTATGATAAAAGTTTTTTTTTAATACTGTTATTTTATTCGCAAATTTAACTTTTGACGTCAAAATTCCAGGGTTATATGTTTATTCAACACGATACGAATTGCAAGATTGTACCTCGCGCGAAAACAAATCACCCGTAACGAAAACCCCGAAAGTCAAGCGTGAAAATCTCCATCACGGCGCCGCGTTTGCGTTAACGAAAACGAATGACGGTAATAAGGCGCGCCGTTTTCCAAGCCTGCCTTGTCGTGCCATGCGTCATACAATTTATAGCGAGAAAGGGGACCACGTCGAAAAGGCGAGATTTTAAATAAACCACTATCGGTGCACGCGATGTTACCACGGATAAACAGTTTCACGAAATTACTGTAACTTGATTTATTTTTAAAAGCCGGAGACTTTTTCTTCATTATGACATGACATTGTAAATAATAATTGAACTGTACTGCTGGAAACATAAAACGAAACCGCACCGAGTTACGCTATTGGAATCGATGGTACGAATTACGAGCGCGAGGCTTGCTTGGTAAACGAAATGAAGAAGAACGTCTTATTCGGCGAAAACGAACGGAAGGAAGGAAAGAAGAAAGGTTAAGACCTTATCGAAAATCCCGCGAGAACGTCCCCTGCGAGGGTAGCTAAAGAGGCGGAAGGGTGAGGAGGAAATGGTAGCAAAGAGGTTTATACGTAATCCCGATAGAAACTACCAAGGAAGCGGAGATAATAGATAATCCTCAGGAGGAATTATCTACTAACCTGCGGTCAGACTATCAGACGCATTTGTTAACAGATGGCAAATTCATAGGGAAGAAAAATGTGGAAAGCAAATATCCAGAAAATTCGGTGTACACTTTGATCATTGCTGCGATAAAAGTATTTTTAAGATTTTTTTAAGTGTTCCACGAAAATTCAAAAAGACCTGTGAATTCGAGAGAGAGAAAGAGTACCGAGATTTATGACAGTACTACCGTAATACCATCGCTCAAACACGATAAATGGCATTGTAAAATAGATACTGGATAGTCGCCGAGGAATTATCCGCTTTCGGATACCGCCGGGCAGTAATCCATCAAAGAAGACTCGTAAAAAGCACTCGCTTTGCCAGTCTCAGATAAGGACTGCTGCGAGAAACGATGCTTTCGCTTCGTCGTAATGCACGTTAATAATGCAGCGTGGCCTTGGAGCCGTGCAGGGTGGGAGACCTTTACGCAGCGACATAATCGGGTAAATAATTCATCCATCGAATCCCCGGGTGTCCCTCTAGTGTCCTGTCGCGTGGGAGCGACGCCACTTGGGCTTGCCAAATCCACAATCGACAACGAAAACGAAAGTGGGTGCAGCAGGCACGAAGGGTGCATGAGCGTCGGAAAGCCGTGATACGAGGGGTATTCGCGAGAGCAAACTATATACGAGGGAGGAGAAAAAGTTAATCTTCTCGTGCATGTCGTTGAAATTAAATGCGGTGAGATAAACGATCGAATTAGCACGCGGCCAATCATCAATTCGGAGTGACTGTCAATAAAAATAAAATAAATAAAAACTATCATGGAAAAAGAACGGTTTTTCTGAACTATCTAAAAATTTAACTAGATACAGACCTAGAAATAATTTAGTTAGATTATCAAGATAATTATGAAAAATGTTTAAACTAAAATGTCAAAATTTCTTACATCACGCTTGAGTTTTCCTTACAATTATTTTGATAAGACAAAATTATTTTTAGATCTGTACTTACCTAAATTTTTAGATACTTCAGCAAAATCTTTTCTAATTTTGTAGAAAACTCAAGTATGGTAAGAGAGAACAATGCTGAAAAAAATTTGATATTCTCCAACTATAGAATTACAATATATTGTCAGTATTTATTAATACTGGCAGTATTATTGACCGTGTAGGATCACTTTAAGACTCTTCGAGTATATTTTAAAGTATGTCACTTGCATGATTATTATAAAACAATAAGCTCATCAACTTTAAAGAATTCAAAATGTCACGTTACTAAATTGCATTTCTGAGGGGACACAGGATCTATTTGTGGCATTTATGCGACAGTCAATTAGGCGAATTCATGTTTATTCCGATGGTAAAATTAATTAAACAACGAGCTACTATAATAGCGCAGTGCGGTCTAGAATTTACAACCTATTTGCATGTCCACGTCTGCACCGCGCAAGATATGTCGTTGCGCTTTACGCGGTCGTAAAATCAACCGTAATAACGTATCAATGTTTACGAGATGTCGCGCGTACATCGCTGATGATTAGTCAAAACGTAATTCCCGCGGGGAGAATGTCCATCAGAAAAATTCGCCATCGCTCGGCGGTGCGGAGGTCCCTTTTATAAACGGAAGCCCCGCGGAATGCCGTAATTGAAAAACTTCTAATGGAAGAATGCCTCGCATAATTACCGCCATTACGGAAAACGATTTAGTTCCGTCCGTATCGCAGTCACGGTATTCGCACGATGTGTCTCGAGGCCGTCCGGAGTAATATGGCTCTTCTCACGAAGCGATTGTACGAGCGTAGCGCGCGATTGTAAGGACATCGCTCGTATGAGCCCGCTCGACTGGCGGTCGAGCAAGGAGAAGGATAATTCGCGACATTCTCGCGCGGCTCTCGTACTTGAAATTCCGTGTGGCAGATCGTCAAGGGTAACGTATAATGCCATTAAAATCGATCTCCATCGCTGGGAACGAACGAGGCTATTCGTGACGTCGCGCGCGTCTTGGTGTATGCATGTGAACATACAGGACTCTTCATGCATAAACAATGTTCCTCTGATTGAAGAAATATAGGTATACATTAATAAATGTAATTAAGAAATTTTTAAGAAACCAATATGAGAAAAAAAGGGAGAGTTACTTTTTCTTGGCGACAATTTTATATATAATAATTTTATTTTTATTCTTAATTTTCAATATTTGACAATACCTATTAAATATATATATAATTAATAGATATTTTTAGAATATTTAAAAAATAAACTTCAAGTTAATTAAAGTGTATAAGGGCAATATTTGCACGTAGTTTAAAACGTCCTGTATAGCCGCCGGGTCGTAAGTAGCTAATCACCACGTTACCATTTATGGAACTATCGCGCGAAAAAATCGGACGATGTCCCGCAGTGTTCGCGGTCAAGCCATGTCCCGGCAACGATATGCAGGCGCGATAAGTTACTACCGCATTATGCAAACTGCATCCGGCAGCCGAGTGCATCCGTGAATTTTCATCGCACCGCGTGGCGCAGACGCGCCGCGGAAAAGCAACGGCAGAAATACATCGGCGACGGTGGGTACAAGGGAGGAAGTACCCGGCGGGCATAAGAAAAATAAATGCCGAAGTCGTCGACAAATAACCGAGGCCGCGTTTCCCCTCGTAAATTCACTGGGCGTGCTGCGAGAAGTATCTACCGTTACCCTTTCGCGAATTCGACGTTTTAAAATTCTTCGGTACACTGCCCGAAAATGTTTCGAAATGAAACAATCTATATATCCTGAATTTGATTAAACTCTATCTTCTTAAAATAGCGTATACAATGAGATCTTAAAGCATAAAAATTTAAGCTTAAGTCTTAAGCCGTAAGAAATTGACCAATCATAAGTGATTATTCTCCTCATATTCGACTATGGCCAATTATTTGTGACTTAAGATCTAAAACTTGTATTTTACGCCTTAAAATCTCATCGTAAACGCCGCTTAAGACACTTTTTCGTTATCTGATTAATTTGTGGTTTAGACTTTATCTCATTTTACTTGATGATAATGCAAAATTGTGATTTTCTAGTTATGATTGATCATTAAACTGATTAAACTAATCGTTTTGTAGTAACTTTAAAAGTTATCACTACAAAATCATTTAGTTTAGTAATTACAGATAGAAAATACAATTTTTACATTATCATCAAGTTAAATCTAATCTCAAATCAACTAGCAAATGAAAAACCGAACCTAATAAATGTAATTAAACTTTATCTCCCTCAAAGATTTAAGGTTAGATTTAATATATGTTTCGATAGATAAATGTAATATTTAATATATATCGATTAATAAAGATTTATGGAAGGAAAACATTAATGAAAAAAAATACTGTAGAAAGTTTTAATATTCTGGCAACCTCATAAGGGAAAAAATAACGTATTATAACAGCATTATCTTGATTAAAAATAATTAGTTTTCAATTTCAACAATATTAATAAAACAAATAAAATTTTAATAAAGAGCGTAACATATTTATGTTTCATTAATAGTATTGTTGAATCAAAATTATTCTCAATTATTACAAAATAATGCTGTTAATATAACATCATTTTTTACAATGTAGTTTAACCACTTCATAATTATTTCGATGACAAAACAAAATTATGTTTAGAGCCGCAGCTAGTTAAATTTGTTATATCTTCAATACAAAAACCGCATTCTCCGTGTAACAAAAAAAATTTTTCTTTATAAAGATTATTAAATATTAATTAAAATTTTGTACATACAATCAAATTATTCCGAATGGACTTGAAGAATTTCGTCAGAAGTAATGCGACAGTATACGTTCATGGATCTATATGGATATGTTCGTACACCTTTGCCCGAAGTGTTTTGGGGCAGGTCGCGGTGCGAGCACTTATCCGATGTACGGCAAAAATAGCGGTACCGCGTGTAAGTGAACCAGCCCGTAATTACGGGCCCAGTTTCGTCCATGTAACCAGCGCCTTGCGGCTCGTACTGGTAATCGATGTGCCGCGCGTCCACTGCGAGTTTAATCTGTCGAATCTGGCGCCGTTCACCGCGATCTACCTTTCTGTCTTCGAGAAGTACAGGATGTTCTGGAATTATCTTGTCAGACTCTTTCAGTTATAAAGTGTTTCGGATGTAGCTTATTTCAGATTCTATCAACCTAAAAAGAATGTAAAATAATTACATAAATAATATATGTAAATATTACACAATTTATAAAGTACATTTTTACAAAAATTATTATTTTTAACTTTAACTGTGTATAATAAATATCTTATTATATATTATTATATAAATAGAAAATTACAATATAATTTCTAGTAAATGTGTACACATTTTTGTAATGTTGGATAACAAAATAGTAATATATCACACTTACATTATATTTGCATTTTTGTATTCCGTGCATGTATCAATAATTTAAAACTGATAGATATGTAATTTGATTGGTGAACTAATATATAAATATTTCTATAAACTTAACTTCCATTATAAATTGACTTTACGATTATGTATACATACCCTTTTAATAACGAGTCCTAAAATGAGCCACTATATATTGTACATAGAAATTTTTGTAAATTGTGTCTGATTATCGAGAAAATTAATATGTTTAATGCATTAACATGTTTTTATTTGTGTATTCAACGATCAAAAACATAACTGTATTAATTTTTTAGATTATCTCGTCGATCCACTTCCTGTACGTGATGAACGCGTAGGTTCGCTGAGAAGGCAGCCTTCTTGGCGAAGCAACATCGTAAGAATTTCCGTAATTCCTTAATTTATGTATGCATTCTCGATACGCGTGGCCGTGCAACAGCCGAGGGGTTAACAAGGATCATTCCGCTGGCATGTGGCGCGCACACACGCGCGAATTTCTACGTCCCTTATACGTAAAATCCGATTCGCCATTATCCTCGATCGTTTTCGCGCATCGGCTTTTTCACACCGGCACGGCATGAAGATCGCTTTGCCTCGTATTTCGCGTCATATCGCGATCGCGCGAGACACTTACTACCGCACGCCGAACGGCCGACATCACTTTTATCGAGCAATCAACGTCGGCACGATCATTCCTGCCTCAAGGCGAGGAGAGGAGAACGAATACGCGTCATAAAAATTCGTCGCTTGTTCGAAAGACGCCAAGATCGTGAATTGTCATGGCACGAGTGAGTAAATACTCGGAATGGACCCCGCAGAATGTCGTAACGCGACAGCGACTGCGTCCGACCTTTATCGATGAAGTCGGTTATTGAAAATAAACGACGTTTACGGCCGTCGACTTACGATTATCGAGTGGTATCCTTAGCATAATGGCTTCGTTCTTTCTCGCGTATTCTTTCTTCACGAGAGAAAATATTTTTTTCACAAAAATGTCAGTACAAGATATCATTGTTAATCCGTGATTTGTACGCGTAAATCAAAATAAATTAAGTAAAATATAAATAAATGTTTTAAAGATTTAAACACGCGATTCGCAGTAATCTTGTGTGCGTGTGTGTGTGCTTACTTTTTTCAAGTTCCTTTCCACGTGTTCTCTTTCCGAGGAAAAGCATTATTTTTTCATAAAAATATTAATTCAAGATATTACTAATCTGCGATTTGAATGTAAATAAAAATTAATGCTTTAAAGAATTATAAAAACATTATTTTCACAAAAATATGAAAATGCAAAATATTCCATTATTAATCTACGATTTGTATACGAATGAAAATAATTTTTTTCCAAGTTGTTTTCTGCGAGGTCTTTTGACAAAGAAAAAAGGATTATTTTTATACAGATATCAAGACATTACATTCGCGATTTGTTATACTGAAATAAAAATAAATGTCCTAAAGAATTAAATATAAATCTCAGTAATTTTATTACATTTTTCAAGTTTCTTTTCACCTTCTTATTCTGTTCATCTTTCAACGTTCTGATTCTCTACGTTTACAAGCACATTATGTTGACATAATCCGATTGGTATACTGACACGCAAAGTGTGACATTAAGGATTATGCATTTACATATAAAGTATGTCGTTGTCACAATAAATTACGTTTCTATTTTAGCTCAACGTTCTCATTAATTCTCATAAAGTTATTCAAATCAATCATTACATTTATTACATTTTTACTAATTATAATAAGACATAAAGAGGATTTAAATTACTCGCTTATTGGTACGGCGCGATACAAATACAAAATGTTCTTTTTAATATTGTATTTTCGATCGCGTCGAATAATATTCACGACGGAAATTGAAAATCTCACCGATTGCAGGCTTATCGAAATTGCGCAGGCTTTAATCCCGGGCTCGAAATAAGCCGCAATTTCGCGAGCGTCGAAAACTCACGAGGAAGTCGGACGGTCGTTTCTTCTTGCGGGCAGTTTCGGCGCGAATGCGGACGCATCCGCGAAGGGTCTCGCGCAAAAGAGAAGCAGAAGAAAGAGAAAAACAGAAAGGGAGGTAGAGAGGGAAGATGAAAGAAAGAAAGCGGAAGAGAGAGGTGCGCGTGTATGCCCACGTACCTCTCTTCGGTTGAAGTTTGAGTCACGTCGCTTTTTATCGCGCCGGAATGAATCACCGTGCACGCGAGCGGCCAAAGTACCCGGTAGCCGTGCCGAGACACCATCATATTATTTTTACGGCCCCGAAACGTCTGCCGGCATTATCATAATCTCCCCCGGGCGCGGCCGAGCTCGTTCCTCGGCTCCATCGGCGGCCTCCACCTCTTCGTTCTCTTCACCATCCACGTCGTCGTCGTCGTCGTCGTTGTTGCCTGCTTTCCTCGCTACTACCATACAGTGTCGTTGCACTCTTTCTCCTCGTTCAGTCGTTCACTGTCCGTCTCTTTTCTGCCTGTTCCTCGTGCTACTATATCGCTTCCCCACCCTTATCTTCACGAAGAGGCTCGAAGTGAACGCCCTTTGAATACGAGGCCGCTATTCGGCGATTTAGAAATCTCCCCGACGAGAAGGTAGACGTCCCAGCTTTCGATTCGACGTCTTGCGATGGATTCATGATTACTCTCATGACTTTAAATAGTTAAAGTCGAAAAAAACAGATGAATAGATTGTGTATGTGTAATAGAGTAGATAAAATAAGAGATCTTTAAATAAGATCTCACTAATGAATACTTATTAACGATGGTTGTTATGCACTTAAATTCATAATATCAGATTATACTCAAAATATAAGTTATTTCGAAGGAGTAATCACTCTATCTGAAATACTGTCCCACAGAGATTAAATGATTTCATTTAATTTTATATCATTTTATTTGATAACAAATAATTTTCCTCACTATATATATGCGATCATTTGGTAAAATAAAAAATTTTATCTAATATTACACAATTATTTCTTGTAATTATATATATCGGATTATGTATCGGAATTTCATATAAATTTTATAATGATTTCAGGGACTCCGTCCCACGATTACATTAAGTGATTACCCCCCTCGAGTTATTTTTGATCATTTCTATAGGCTCCTTCATTGTTCTTCAATGGGTGCTTTCCATTTAATTACACAAGTCGTCACAAGCGTCGTTCTATCTTTCAGCTTTCTTAATATTCAGAGAGTGACAAAGATCATCAGATGGAAAACAACCAATATGTCGTTAATTTAATACTATACAATAAAAGTAGGTACTATAAGTGATTATTATTGATCCGTTTCTATATTTTTTAAAATTAATATTATATTTCTTATACAAAAACTAGGATTCTAAAAATTTTTTAGTTTTTAATGTTCTTTATCTTGATGAAATGTTACATTTTCATCCTTTTTTTATGGTAATTTATTCACTTGCTCCTTTTAGTAAGTAAGAAATACTGGTACTTCTAGTGTTAATTAAAACAATGGAATTATGCAATTTAACTCAAGAAATGTATTAAATTTGACTCACAAATGTAGTTTATATTATTTACTAGTGCATATATTATTATAGATGTCGTTTACTTTGAAATGAAGCAGTTTAATCACAGAAATGGATTGATTTACATTTTAATACACACAAATGTTAAAAATAATAAAATATCATTTAACTCAAAGAATTGAGTTATATCATTGCTCTTTTGATTTGTAACAGTGTGTAGTTCAATGGTTATACTTCAAATTATTTCAGAATAATATCTAACGAAAATATTGTTCACATAATTGGCTAATTTGCATAAATCATTCGTGAAAAAAAGTCGAATTCCATCTAATTTTTTAACGTATTTGTGAAAACATAAAATGTACGATTTATCTTGTTCTCTTTTTTCACGACTCACTTAAGATAATTGTCAAAAGCGAAAGGTGCAAAACTTTAGATATCGTGACGAATTAAAGAGTACCGTCAGCGTGCATTATATCGGAGCGCGAAAGAATCAGGACGAAAAGCAGCCGTGGCGTAAAGCGGCGCGCGATCGAACAGCCATCGTGACGGATGTAAATAATATTTTTACGAGCGGACCGCGGTGCACCGCGCCGCCACGGCTTTCTGCTTTCTGCTCCTTTGCTGCGAGAAAGAATGAGTTTTTTTCGGTCAGTGACGCCTGTCTCGAAGTCCCCTTCGAACAACGGCGCGCCGACGACGGCACGGTGCATTCGCCCAGGGTACCAGGAACTCTGCGGTGTTCCGCTTGCGGTCGTCCCGGATAGGCCGCAACGATCGGGCGCGAGCGAGCGGCCTCGTCGTCGAGACCGTATAGCGCGGTATATGCGTGCGTGTATCTCGACCGCACAAAAAGGATCTCTTTCCTCGCATTTATAGCCCCGGCGAGCTCTTTTCCCGCATTTGACACGCCGTTTCGTGTCGCGGCCCGCGCGGCCAGAAAAGATTTACCGACACCGGCGCGCACGGACCGTCGCGTCGTTCTAACACCAGAAAGCGTAGCGGTCGTATGCCACGTGCACATCGGTGAGCGATGAGTTCTGGTGCCCTATAAAACGCGGAGAGAATAATGCCGAATCTTGTTCACAATAAGAGCAGGCGAGCATAGATTTTTGCATAACGCACAAGAAAATCAACAGAGCAAAGGAATTAATGAAAAGGAAGAAAGTAACGAACATTCGATTGATTCACTTTTTTATTGTCACATTATCTAATTTAAAGAAAACCACTTTTTTCAAATTGCTCTTTTTGCTATCTAAATGACATACTACTTAATTTTTAGTGTCTTTCATCGAATTAATGTGGTCCAGGAAATTATGCAATCTTATTTTTATTAAAATTTATAGTTCTTCTATTTTTATAGTTTCCCTTGTATTAGATGTATTTACATTTTTCAAACTTTTATGCTGTCTGAGATATGATACATTAACTTTATTGAATTTTATTTAAATGGAGTACAGTGGAGTAATTTGGATAAATTAACAAAAATTTTGAAATTATGTAAAAGATTGAGGTCGCATAATGTAATTAATCAAATATATAGAACACTATTGATGCAATATTATTGTATATGGTTACGTTTAGCACAGAAAGAAGTTTTGCAACTGTTGTAAGATTCTTTAAACGCAGCCTATGTTTTTGGTATGTTTTATATATTTAATAAAATACACTATGCGATCTCAATCTCTAATACAATTTCAAAATTTTTGTTAACTTCCAAAAATTACCCCGTTGTCAGCTGTATTCTATAGGCAATTATTTTCTTTATAAAAAAAACCGAGAAACCATATGGCAGATTTTACGTGTGAATTTTTCCAATGACTTTTTCTATCCTTGGAAAAAAAACTGAAAAAGTGCGCGAAAAATTGAAAAAATTCGGTTTTTTTCCGATTCTTTGAAATTATAATGCGTTATAAGTTATCTAAAATTTTGTGCTCTCGTCCTAACAAGATGTCATCATAATAATTTTGAAACGTATTTGGCAGAGAGTATAGTAAATGCATATCTAAGTAGCATGTATATTGATTTTACGAGAACTTTAGAAATATAAAACGGAAAGATATAAAAATACTCGCATCCCTTTTTCAGATATTAATTTAAATTCTATTTAAATTATATTGATGATGTACTTTAGGTTTATTATGTGCATTTTAATTTTATTTGAAAAATAATTTATTCATTACTGTGTATAAGTTTCTTGAATCGTAGTTCACAACTCGTCACTTCTCATTCGTCGATGTTCACACGGTCTACCTGCCAGTTTCAAACTGCGATTTTAAGGATTCTCCGTCGTCTGAGATTGCGTGACGCGCGACGGACACTCATAAAACGCTAAACGGATAGATAGGTGTTTTATTATGATTCGGCAAAGAACCGGAAGAGCCAGTTGATTTAGTAATATATGTTTTATATGTACGTTTATACTCTCTGCGATACGAAGTCTGCTATTTCAAAAATGAAATTTAATTTGAAACTTGCAAAGAATTCTAGGGTCTTGCAATAAAAGCGTGAATAACAAGACATAAAATGAATATGATAATTAAAAAGACATATCAAAGTGGATAGTTTAGTATCTTGAGATTTACTCTTATAAATTATCAAGCAGATAAAGTGAAATAATATATTGACTAAGAGATTCACCTATAATAAGACAACTAGTTTATACAGTTTTCTATATTTTTCACAAACAGATTTATATGAAAAAAAATGAGACTTTATCAGAATCATAATCAAGTTGTAAAGATCAAGCGTATCTCAATAAATGGACACAAGCAGACTTCACAAGTTCAATAATTATATTAATACGTAAAATAAGATCATAAATCAAATGTCCGTTAATTTCAAAATTTTATTAACATCTAAAAAATTATAATATTGAGAAATATCTGCAACTACACTCTAAATTTCTTGGAAACTCCAAGAGAATGAAAATAAAACCACTTTTAAAAAAGAGTAATAATTTTTATTCTTTCTTTCTGTATTGCATTTTCACTCTCTTAGAGTGAGATTTCACTCCAAGAAGTTTAGATGTAGCAACGATATATTCGTATATTAAACGACGATGTAATCAGTTGCCATTAGAGACTCTTCCAAAATAAATCTATATATGTACCTTATACTCTATTTATAGACTTAAAGTCTATGAATAAATATAAGTTAATATTCACAGAAAAAATTAAGCTAGATATAATGCTATTACTCTGCGATTTATATAAAATAGAATCGATATGTATGAACTATTATACTCATACATATAATTATATTTATTATATATATATATA
>NW_017276489.1:956092-1003901 GCF_001594065.2 Cyphomyrmex costatus | reverse complement strand
GAATATATATTGTTTTTTGTGATTTCGCATTGATAACAGCGAGTTTACTCTCATTAGCCTTTTTATTCTATGTATTTGAAATTTTCGAGAGTCGATTTTTATATTTAATTTTTTGTATATTTTACTCTTAAAAAGAAAATTCTTAAATCTATAAAATAAACTGATCTTGGACCTCGGTTTCGTGGTAAATAATATCAGCATTGTGTGTTATGAAACCTAACATCGTATAGAAGAGTAAAGATTTATTCTAAGAGTAGATATGTATAAAATATACATAAATTTAAATTTATATAGTTACTTCCTGTATTGTCTCAAGATAATAAATTAATCTTATTTAATTCGAGAGTAAAAAATAGGAAATATATTGATCTTATATCAGTATTGTTTTATATTTTAATACTGTACAGGTTTGTACTAAGGTTATGATAAGATTAAATATGTCAAAAATATTTATTTTTGCATTAGAAATCCTTTCTGAGAGTTAAGATTTGAATTGCTATAATTTTCTAACGGAGTTTAAATTGTAAAAAAAATTTTGGATAAATATTTTTATAAATTTTTCCTTTTTTTAAATAAGGAAAGTATCTTACATCAATACACGCTTAATAATAATTTTCATATTGTACACTGTACTGCGTACCTTTTCCGCCTTGTTCATAACATCCAATCCCAAATATGGACCGAGCAGAAAATACGAGAGACAACGCAGCTAGTTGTAAACAGGTATTAAAAAGAACATTAGACTCGGGCAGAAAAGCGGCGCGATGAGCAAACGCGATCAATCAACGTAGAAACGTGGTCCAGAGAATCTCGAGCACAAACACGACGAGTAAGAAGGTCCTCAGTCCGCGAGAAAGTCCACTTGCGAGAAGGAAAAGGGCAACGGCCCGCAAACCACGTAGAACGCAAAGTACTTTTGCGAAAACAATTTAAGAGAAACATACCATTTGTATATCACGTACACTTACCATAAAATAAATTATTTCACAATAACTTCCCATTTAACATACACTGTAAAAAATAAAATGTTAATTTTAACTCAAAGACGTTGAGTGAATTTTTTGAGACATGCAAAAATGTTAAAATTAACATTTTTGTGCTAATATTTTAACATTTCTGCATGTTTCAGAAAATCTACTCAACGTCTTTGAGTTAAAATTAACATTTTATTTTTTACAGCGTAATCATTAAAAAAAAATGTTGAATACTATTTCTAGATTAAACACTGGATTATTAAATTTGTAAACCAAAGTCTATATTTCAATTTTCAATTTTGTTTTTGAAAATATCTTTTACTTCAAAAGTAATACAACTAAAAAAAAATAAGTTTTCTGAAAAGAGAAGAAAACATTTTCAACATGATAGAAAATTATTCATTGACAAAAATATTAGCAAAAAAAAATTCTTAACATGTCATTTTCTTTTTACGACACTTCAAAATTTTCCTTTTTTGATTGTAACGATTTTAACGATTTTTTAAAATCATCTCTTTTGAATTGTAACGATTTTGACGAATTTTTATTTTGATGAAATTAAGTTAGTTCACTTTTGATAATTGACAAGGTAATGATTACTTAACTCATTCATAGAAGTAATGCGAAAATCATGTTTTTTTGAATTGTGTCATTTTTGAAGAGTACATATACTATAACCGGTTCAATTGTACTATCTGTGAGAATCGCGAATAACTTACGCTTTAATCTGCTGCGCATTACTGGCGTTCGTTTCCTGTGATTTAGCGAATTATTATTGAATCGAAAGACAGATGTTACGAATTGGTCGACCGAGTAACATATTTACATGGAGTACTTATATTTACGTGAATCGCTTTTCTTTTGACCTAGCAGACTTTGGAATGTGCTATTCGTCGAACTGTGTAATAACAACCGTGTCTGCACTAAAAATAATTTTAATATGCCCGCACACGGCTAATTATTCAAGCGACCTAATCTCATTTTTCTTTAGAGTACATACACATGTGTACGTACATTTAATTGTAGCTATAGATTATCAATAAATCCCAGCGCATTTTTTTTAGCCCAGGATGACTCTTCATTTTTGTAGAATCCCAGTTTTTTATTGAACAGCTGAATAAAATCGATGGATCGAAGGGCTAGAGGCGGACCGCAGACTGAGAGAGCAGATTAGATACGGGCCGCGACTTCACTTCGATCGATTTGATTTATGTGTTATAAAAGGTGCGGTAATAGCGTTGTAGATTGGACTATTTGTGTCATCGGCAGTTAAAAAATATGTCATCGAGCTCGCGTGGGTAGAGCACGTGCAAGATTCGGCACATCGAAAACTGGTAAAGGGCTAGCTGTCTACGCGTAGATCCTTAAAGAAAGGGAGCTAAAAGTGGTAGAGCGAGAAGCTAGGGGAAACGTTGGTATGGTCTGACGCCTCCGTCTTTCGTTTTAGCTATAAAATACAGATAAAGGGCGACCCCATTTAAGGGTGCTGCAATGGGATCGGTCGGTTATGCTCGCGATTCTAAAAAAGAAAGGGAGAAAGGTTCTTCCGGCAACACTGCGTAGTTTTCGAAAAGATTCATCATAGAAAAATGCTGCGACGATAAAACTTCCCTTTTTACCTTTCTTCCATATATGAGTTCTAAAGGACGGAAATTGTCAGTTCAAGGCGGACGTTCCATAAAAAAATAAATTTTCAAATCATTTTTTAATACTAAATTATTTATTTACCCAGAAAGAACAATTTTGCAATATAAAATAAATAATGAGCATTGCTGTAAAAAGTTTTAATATTCTAGCAACCAGCTTGATCATCTTGCATAATTATATTAAAAATTCAACAAAATTATTTTCAAATCTGTACGTATAGTTATAATAAATTTTTAAATACTTTAAACCGTTTTTTTTTTCTTGTACTATTTCTAAAACATATATCTATTATATTAATAAAAACTTTTAATTCCAGAATATCTAATTACTTGAAATTTTAAACTTTACAATGTACGGATAATAATCAGAAATATGTCAAAATTTAATTAAATTAAATATATATATACTTATATGTATTGTATATTAATAGAAGTTATTAATTCAAAAATATATAGTTGCTCAAATTTTTAAAGTAAACTTTACAATATACAGAGAATAATCGGAAATATGTCATATTGTTCATCCATCATTCCTCCTTTTCCTGTCTCCATAAATGAATGTAAAAGCTCGCGCTTTTATTCGCGCTTGCATACGCGAGTAAAATATTAAAATTTTTTTCGAGTAATACCGCGCGTAATGTAATATCTGTGCGTGTCGCCACGTTTTAGTTCCTTTACGCGTCATCGTCGTAAAAGTAAAGGACTGCTCGCGAACCGCTGGCGTACGCGAATAAATCGTTTTAGCCGCTTCCGCGCAGGAAACGTAATCTCGTTAACTTTTACGCGCAGTCGCGAGCGGCGTTAATTTTTCACGCGGACTGACACCTCGCGCTAGAGTTTATGCTGGAGACGTTTCAAAATATTTCAGGCCGTGGAAACAGGGCGATGGATGGCGCGAGAGAGAGCACGGTAATTCGAAGCACGTTATAGAAAACGACTCGCGAGTCGTTGATATGACACAGACGCGACAGTTACGACGACGTCTTTTATCTTGCTACTCTTTGAAGATTGCCCGATCAAAAGAATCTTCGGCTCTTTATTCCACTTTGCCTTCGGTTCGACTTTACCGAAGATTTCTCTATTTTTTAATTCTGATGATATTGCAACGAGAAATTTATATTAATATACAGAACTACTTAATAATGAGATAATTCACTAATTTCACTCAATTTCAATTTCATTGTTTAATATTATACATCACAAGAATAGCATTTAAAATATATGTACGAAAATATTAAAAATAAAATAAATATCTAAAGGCTTAGAGAATAAAAAATTTTAAAGCAATAAACTGGACAATGAGCCAAGTACAATGTAATTAAAATTATAAAATTAAATATGACACAACGAAATATTATATTGCCTCCTTACTTTAAAAGTGACATGATTTTAAAAATGTAGTTTTTGAGTTATTGTTACGAATTAAGTATAAATATTACTCAATCAATCACTGAAAGTGAATTAACTTAATAAAAAATCATGAAACTCGTTACAACTCGAAAAGATTGATTTTTAAAGAATTATAAAATAAAAATAATATTTGAATAATAAAAAACAATATTGTTAAAAAAATAATATTTGGTAACTTAATAAAAATAATTTCTTTTTCTTTTCTAGGGAACTTAAGTTTTTTAAGTGTGTTATTTTCAAGTGAAAAAAAGTAAAATATTTAATAGTAAATTCCAACTCTTTGAATACCGTAACACACACACTCATATTCTTTTAACATAATGAAAAATTAACAAAATAAAACGAAACTTATTTAAACGAAATTTAAATTGCTATATTATTTAAATATAACATAATATTTTTTTCGAATTCTTGTCATTATTCTTCTTAAATCGAAACGCTTGCTTCAAACGAGGGATCGATAGATTTGTCGGAGTTGCTACAGGTTCGTCGGTAAAAGAACGTTCGGCCAGTTGTCCATACGGGTTTCTGTTGCCTCGCTTTGAACTTTTATCACCACGAGAGGCGCGTATAATCTACTTTTTACTCGTCGCACACGTGTCTTCGAGCTTTACGTTCGTGGGCTGGCTGTAGCCTGCGGCTTCCCGATGCGCCGATACATTATGCCCTTTTATTTCTCTTGGAAAAAAGGCCTCGGCCACGTTCCCTTTATGCTTCTCGCGCTTCCCGTTAAAAGTTATACTTAGATTCATTCGAGTATGTAGAGCGAGCAATCGATGCATTTTTCGAACAGCTCTTTTTAGTATTGCTTTCCGATATCGATAGTAAAATAAGAAATAATGACATTATACTCTAAATTTCTTGGAGTAAAATTTCACAATCAATCTAAGAGAGTAAAAATATAATCACTTTCGAAAAAGAGTAAAAATATTTTCATTCTCTTGGAATGAGATTTCACTGTAAAAAATTTAAAGTGTAGAGTTTTGTAATAAATTTTAAAATGCATACAAAAGAATTATCTCCACGAAAATAAATAATATAAAGAAAAAACGTTTATTAAAGTGTGATGTATAAAAAAGTAATAGCGAAAAGATATACGGCGAAAAAATGATTTTGCAGATTTATCTAAAAATTTATGTAGATACAAATCTAAAAATAATGTTATTATATTAAAATAATTTGTAGGAAACTCAAACAATGTTGTAAAATTTTTACATTTTAGCGCTCTCTTGAACATTCTATATAATATTATTAGTTAGTCTAACAAAATTACGTTCTGATTTTTTAAATTTAGCAAAATTTTAAAATAATATTAATAATTAAATTTCATTAATTTTTTTTTAAACGTTCAGCAAAACCGTTCTTTTCGATATTTAAAGAAATAGTGTATTACACGGGGATATTTAAAGTTTAGGTAGATTAAATTGAGCATATCATTCTCAAAGTGCAATGAATTGGAAAGAGAGAAGACATCAGATCGAATGTCTCGATCGTCGATAGATCGCAACCGGATCCGGGAGCGAGATGCTTCATATCCAGAGGAACTGCGTTCTTAGATCGCTCGTTTCTTTCTCGCACGTCGCCGGAGGGATCCCAGAGGCCGTCTTATAACGCTAGCTGTTTATTCCCTCGCCTCGGGAAATTATGCAAAGTGTAATGCAAATTTTCAGAGCAGTGTACTCCTAGAATCGTCATTAGCTTGCGTACGACATACGAGCTTGTAGCATGGTAGCTCGCAACGGGATCGTTCGTTAATTTTTTAACCAACTGCGATGCGCGGATAGTCGCACGGATGGCAGACTGCATACCACACTGACGGCGCAACGAGTTAAGCGCTAGTTTGTTAAAGATTTTAATAAACACGGCATACATATGGCGCGCAGGTATACGCTTTCGAAGAACATACTAAGAATATTTTAATATATTTTCTTTTTTAATTGTTGCGAGTAATAATATAAATACACATATATATGCATATACCATATATATATCAGTGGAAATTAATGTTACGTATGTGATTTCCAAGATAATATGGAATTAGCAAATGTTTGATCAGCTTGTTTTACATCGCATCGTTGGGAAGAAATGACTTGAAAAAATTCTCTCTCCCCTATACATTAAAGAATATTAGCGCAATTTCTTAATTTCAAATTACTGATATCTTTAATTAATTTCTTATACATTATATATAGTGTTCTCCACGCAAACGTATACAAATATCCTTATCTAATATATTGCAGCAACATTTATTGCAAGACAGTTTACTGCTAGACACAATTACTGCTCTGTTTACCATCCTGAATCTTCGCTAAACACACATTTACATTAAGTTACATTTAGGCTAATATATTTTTCCAGCCTATTAATTTTATTGTTAGTTCTACAAATTTCAATCAATATTATTTGTTCAAATAATCCGAGGTCCGCTGGATATATGCTACTCATATAAATTATCTTGTATTGAAAGCAAACTTCAACTTTAGGTGACAGATATATGAGTCAAAAGTAAGTGAATTTTTACTTTTTGTTCATTTTTCTTCGGAATCTTCTCGTCTGGATTTTTTACTTGTACGTATTTTAATTCTGTAAAAAAATGTTGCGATCCGTAAAGCTAGTCCGAATATTTTAAGTGCACTGTAATTCGTGGTAATTCCCGTCGCGTTAGCATCCTCAGCCTTAACGAGGACTTGAAGGAGAGACATCGGTCTCCCCTTTTACTATCCTCGTTCCCTCCTCGCGCGACCGGTGAAAATCTCGTGGGCGTGAAATACGCGTATCTTAAGGTCTCCTAAAGTCTCGCGGGCGACATCGCCGGGCAATAAAGTCCGTTCGCGTCGCATTTCTTCAGATTTGGACCTCGCAAATCCCTCGCTTCGCCGAACACAATACACCCTGCGTTCGGGAATGCGGCGCGTGAAAGACAAGCGGGACGGCGAGGAGATCTCACGCGAAATTATGCGCACGTTCGCGGAATCGGACGTCCGCAGTGAATCAGACGCTTTTACGACACGCTCGAAAATCTCGCGTGCGAGTCCCGACAATCGGTCACAGTTTCTTTCTCGGAATACGCGGACGTTATCCACGCCCGCAGGATTTATCTCCCAGCAATTTCTTTTTGGTGCTGCTGTTGATGCTGCTGTTACCGCGACTGCCGTCGCTGCTGATCTCGGTGACCTTTCACGGCTTAACGGAACGCGGTCGAGGATCCTTCAGGTTTAACGATCGACCGTGGAGTTTCGGCCCGGCGAATCGGATCTCCGGGCTCGCCAAGAAGACTTCTTCTCCTCGACGAAGTAGGAGGTACCGCGACGTCTCTTGCTCATTTTGTCGCGACCTTCGCGAGCTCTCCTTTCGCTTTACCTTCCGTGGATATTTGATTTCAGTGTAAACGACGCAAAAATCCGATATCTATAAGATACTGTGATAGACGGATAATAATGCACATCGTCGAGATTCTTGTTTGCGATAAGTCAACAAAAATAACTTGGTTAATTTTGTGCAAGCGTATAAAGTCGAAGTAATAAAAGTATTCCCTCTGCATTCGCCGATTATTCCCGCAGACATGTTTATTTTAATAATTCCGCATTATCCCTCGTCGCTGTCGTTATTTTTCAATTTACTCGAAAATTTGGCACAAGAGGAATAATTGGCGCGTTGGTCTCGGTTTCATGCGGAGCAGGATGTACCTACCGAGGGGAGTTTAGTACGGAATATTTTACGTGTGGCCGAAGCACGCAAAATTATTCGCCGCGGTAAACTTTCCCTGCGCTAAACATAATTATGATTACCAACTTCAAATATGGTCGCAGCCAGCAGCAGCAGCAGCAGCCTCTAATTTGCGTAGTTGCCTCGAGCGCGTAAATAAATGTTTGCGGTAGCACGGAAAATACCGACGCCCGAATAACGAGTCAAACATCACCCACGGTTTTCCGCGGTGTGACGTTATTTCCACTTTGATGATGTACTGGGCAATTTTCGAAGAATATCCAAAAACGGCGTGATAGTGTAAATGTAAATTATAGCCGTGGTCAGAGAGTTTCGAAATCGTTTGAACTGTTGCGTACAACAATTTAACGCGAAGATAAAATCTTTGTATCCTCAATGTAAGCTCAAAGTTATATATAAATATTTGGAATTTTTTAATATCTCCGTTTAAATATCTGCAAGTATAACTAAAAATTTAAGAAAATGTAAAATTTCAGAATCTACAACAGACCGAACGGTTTTGTTGATATAATTAAAAATTTAACTAGATACATACACATACAGATCTAAAAATAATTTTGTTGGACCATCAAAATAATTATGTTGTATACTTAAACATTAATGACAATGAAACATTCTAGTAATCAGTTTAAGAATCCCCACTTAATCAAGATATAATAAAACAAAATGTTGAAAGTGTAACTTTTTTAATTTTTCAGAAGAAAGAATCTTAAAATGTGTTAAAGTCGTTATTTCAAAACGTTCTAAATTTAAATAAGAATGCTAATTGCATAAACTTACAACGTTTTATGTTGTACTACCTATTTTTCTTCACTCATAGCAATACTTTTCACACCAAATATTAATATGTATAATCTGTGTGTGTCTGTGATAATACACATTACTTACATCCCATTCACAATAAAACTCATTTTGATACTTACAATTTTGATACTTACAACGTTTTATGTATATCTCAATTATTTTGATGATTCAAACAAAATTATTTTCAAATCTATCTAGCTAAATTTTTAGATATTCAGCAAAATTTTTTTTTTTCGTGGAATTTAAAAATTCGATCTTTCGATGATTTCAAATCAGACGATTAACATCGATAATTCGTTTGCCGGACGGACGTTCCTTATAGTATCTTACATTTTCTCGGGATTCATCGAAGATATCCTCGACGAAAGACCGGTCTTTCTCTCCCGGTATCTTCCTTTTACTCTATAACGTCGGCCAACATGCACTGTGAAAACGTCTTGGCGAATTGCCACTGCCAAACCATAAATCTAATCGGTCTTCGAGTTCTCGAAGCAACGTTGTTGCCTTCTCGATCTTAACGATCAAACTGCCGAGGTCGCTCCGGCGAGAACAACACTCGCGCGTTTACCTAGCGCGATGTGATCAAAACCACCATCAAAGCTGAAATACTTATCCTCGCAGGATAGAGAAATAAAAAGCTTTCAATCTAAACATGCAGTTTTGACTCAACATCAATAAACTTATGTTCCGTATATTTCTAACTATCCGTTATGTTGCGTTATTGTAGAGCACGTAAAACTTTATCTTATCTCAGAAATTAAGTGCTCGGATTATCTCAAAAAAAAAATCTCAAATGTTACAATTGTCTTTGTTGTTATTCATCCCTGTCCGTTATTTACCAGGTCGCATTTCTTGAAGTTTTACATTCAGCACTGATAACGTATTTCTCGTGTACCATTTTATTCGTCACGTTCGCGTTATTGTAGAGCACGTAACTTTATCTTATCTCAGTAACTAAGTGCTCGGATTATCTCAAATGTTACAATCGTCCTCCTTTGTTGTTATTCATCCCTGCTTATTACTTCTATAACAGGCCGCGTTCTTCGCAAAGTCGCCACTGACGAAAGGTCTAAAATATGAGATAATTTAACAGCGGTATATCAAGCCTTTATGTTAACCAGCGGTCAATTAAGCGCATATTGGGTAATGTAACTGTCCAGTATGACGATTAACCAAGTATACTGTGCACATCAAGTATATTCGATGCCCAAATCTAAAATTCTCGCCGTTCATGGCGAAGGTCGGCGCAATTTATGTCGACAGCGGTCTCGGTAACTGCCGGAGTTTCGGACGCGCCACGAGTGCGACCCCTGACCCTACGTGAGCGGATGAGTTACGAGGTAAGAGGCCGTTCAATGTCGTCTTCTTCGCGAACTTTGGAAAATCGTTATAGCTCACGCCGCATCTCTAATAAGAAAACGTCGCAACTTAGTTCTTAGAACTTTCTAACAATCATTGATTGAAGGACGAAGATAATTGAATAACTGGATGAAAAGCAATTAAATATGTAGCATTGTTATAATGTGATGAATTTATCCTTTTATTGTTATAAATGCAAGTTAATTTATACAGCTCTGTAAAATGTAATTATTGATAATATTATATTTTTTAATTTTTATTTAGATATTTTAATGTCATTAAAAAAAAAAAAAAAATTGTTATTGTTATATTTAAATAAAAGGCAAATTTTTTAACAAATTTTGCAAAAATTAAGTGAAAACACGGAATGAGAGATTTACTAAATATTAAAAAAATTAACTAAATACAAATCTGAAAATAATTTTGTTGGACCACCAAAATAATTTTGTAGGAATCTCAAGCATGATGAGAAAATGCTGTAAAAAAATTTTAACTTTCTACAGTTATATTTTCATGATCCAATAAATTTATTTCCAGATTTATATTTAGCTAAAATATTGTAGATACCTACTTCAACAAAATCTTTCCGTATCCAATGCAGCGATTAAAATAAGAGAATTTATACAACGTGTAATTAGCGAAACAAAGTGATTCGTTACTGACGAATTTTTAGCAATTTTGTTGCGCATAAACAAATTCCCACACAGCAGTGGTAGCGATAACGTTCACATAATTGTACGGAACGCGTGTTTTCGACAAAACGATTTTGCAGACGGTTATTTATTGCGCGTGGGAGAGCTCGAGGATAAGGATACACTGAAAAAAGTGATGAAGCAAGGCAAAGTGAAACTTTCCTCTCCGGAAGAGAGGTGCAGCGGGAATTACGTACATTATTACGAGTCGAAATGTCGGTATTGTGCCAAACGACCCACGCGGTCTTGTAACTGGAATTGGACGGGGGACGACGGTTGGTTAAAAGGGCTCGTTATTTTCGTAATAACATCTCGCCGCGCGTGCATGCGCGTTACGAGGGGGTTGCGACGATTTTAACAGTACTGAAAAAACTTGTTACACACTCCAATGATTTCTCTAACGAGGTTAACGTTCGATTTAATTTGAGAAATAAATGTTGTTTTCACGCGGAATAATATTTGACAGTAGTCCGCGCGCGATGTCACCGCGCGTTACGCAAAAAATTACGTTGCAATGCGGCGCGACGTTTTTACAACGTGTTTCATTGACTGCCTCTGTTTCAACAAATTATACCACATTGTTCCCGAAATGCACTTCCCATTGCAATTCTCATCGCGACGGGTTGAGAAACGCTGCGTGCGTCGGAATCGTAAAGTAATCGTAGCGCAAAACTGCAACTCTGCTTTTTGCCGGCCTTATCTCCCGTGTTTGCGACAGATCGGTTTAAGGTGTCCGGAATCCGCCGCCGCTGCTGCCACAACTACAATATCCCGGCTGATACTTGCACAAGACTTACGGCCCAATTACCAGCGAGTGAATGTTTCACGGATGGGAGGAGCGTGGCGGCGGCGCGCCGATACCGATCGATCTGTTGTCGCGGAGCAACGGCAGCTGAAATTTCCGCGCGGTGCGGAGCCCTGTTTTAATGAGAATAGAATTTCGCGTTTTATACCTTTGGAATTACATGCTCCCGTACCGCGCGTTCGCCCGACAACGCACGATACTCTACGCCGACGCGTCGATTTTGTTCGCTCGATCGATCGAACGCGGCCATTCGAATAATTGCAATTTCACCCTCGCGTGGTAAGTGCAATTCACGATTGTTCTGCAACAAGTAGTTATCAACGGCATTGAGTTTCTTGTACACCTTCGACAGTTACGCTGCGATCGTCGGAATAAAAGAAAATAAAAGTCATAGCAGGTTAATAAAGGAAAAACCATGAACGTGTATGGTCGAAGGTTTACTTAATGCGGCATACCTCTCGCATTTCTGCCGATGGGAAATTTCTATAATGAGCAAATAAGAGAAATTTTGAAACGTTAAGCACATACACACACAGCGAACACCGTATCGTACATACGAGTTTCGCGCGTACGGTGTTGCACTTAGCTCTATAATTCTAATTGAGTACTCACGCGAACATAAAGTCCGACGTGCCGTGTGTACTTCCGAGACGATTAGGAGAGTGTAATAAGAACCAAAATTATCAAACAGCGTACTACATTCGCCTCCGCGTTATTACAGGACATTCGAGTTTTATTTGAGGCAGACTCGGGAACGCTAGTAGCGCAGTAATTCACTCTTCAATCGCCGGCATCGGGTTTATATTATGATCTTGAAACGGGCTTAAGTAAAATTGCGCAACACCTTGCTTTCGCACCAGTGAAAGCGCGCGAGCGCGGAAAGGTAATGAAGTCACGTATTGTACAACAAACGCGGAGGATTTCCACGAGGCGGTTTCCTTACTCGACATTAGTAATTTTATACCGCGTCCGCGCGCGCGGGATAGCCCGACGTCGGCCCGAGATAGACATTCGAATCGTCGTTCACGGAAAGATGCAATAAAGTTCCCAGACGCGGAGCACACTTTACGCTGGTTAGCGGTTAAGTACCCGGGCACGTAAGAAGGACCCGTTATGTAAATCTGTTCGCGATTAGTGCGCTATGCATACGAATTAACGCGCGCGCAGCATCCGGAGTATCATATTCACTCAGCCGTTTCCCTCCGCGACCAGATGTTCCCGAGAGGCGTCGAACATCCTCGTGAAAAAAGTTTCAAGAGCCACGCGCGTATAACAGAGTAACTCTCCTTTAAAAAAACTTGGTCGATTTATTCGTGATCGAATCTTCACGCGCAGCAGCGACTCTTTCCGCGTCGCGTGCGGGATTTTGATAGGTCACGTTTATTCCGCGCGACCCTCTGATCGGTTCTGGATGCTCCTCGGTCATACTTGGAACAGTTATGGGAACCAGGTCGCGGGGATAGAGTTACACAACCGTTTGATGGGCGAGGCTCGGGTTCGGAGCAACCACGGTGAAAGTGAACGATTCTACTCCTTGGCAGCGACTGCGCGATACATCCTTTCAAACGATTGTCGATTAGTGCCGGTCGACATACACCGATTTTATATATATACCTGCGAGACGCCCACCACCTTGACACCGATCAACACTTTTCCTACGATCCGCTCGAGCATCTCGTTAAGATCACGTGCAATTTTCTGCACGTACGTGTAGGTTTGACATCAACGTACTTAGAATCTATCAGAACAGCAAAGCTAATGCGTCGATTTTCCGTGTAATTTTCATTTTAAAAATTGAAAATTGCCTACCGTCATAAATATCTCGTAATTTGATAAATCTGTAAGTGCCGCGTTCAGAGATGCTGGTCACGAGAGTAAGAGAGGATCGGCGAGGATCGCCTCCTCGCTTAATATGGTCCGTCGCAATTCCACCGTTTCCGCTGCAGTCCGGCAAAAGTGTACGGAATATGCCTCACTTTGTCTTCGTTAACTCGAAAGGCTTAACAGAAAAATGCATAGGATCTTCGCTCGCGGCAGTGACCGATCCGCAAAACGGCATCCGACGGCATTGCGGCAAATGCATTGCGTTGAACCGAGCAGGATGTTGAAAACCCAACACGGAGGCTGTTACTTCTATCTCCCTCTCTCTCGTTGGGTCAGACCAGGTCGACATTGCACGAGCATTCTGCACGCTCCTCATATATGAACGCATCCTACATCGTATCTCGACTAACTTTCACGCTGAAGATCGCGCCGAGAAAAGTTATGCTTCTGACCGTACGTAACGTAACGAGAATATCTACCCGCTCGTCTCACTATTTTCCTTATAAGCAAAGGACGCGCGTAACACTTGCCAATTATTAGCAAAAAAAATTAAGAATTGATTACTCGTTTAATTGAACGACTATAATAAATTTTGTACAAAAGATTTTAATCTTTTGTTTGTAAAATGCGGATCTCATCCACAATTCATGTTTTTTCACTATATACTCTAAGCTTGTAAAAATGTGAAAAAATTCAAGGTTACTTTTCAACATCTTTGTCAAGTAAACATTGCCAAATAATTTTTTTAACTTGCAATGTTATAAAACCTTTATTTATTTTATTTATTTACTTTGTTAAAATCAACATAAATACGCTTACTAAACTATACAATATTTTAGTGTTCATTTTTGTCCTCTCCCAAACAATATGAAATAAAAAATAATTTTATCAACCGATCTTTCAAAAGAGAAGAGGTTAAAGGGTTATAAGAACTGCGTGCTACGTGGGTGGCGGAATGAGCGGCCGATGCGGAGGATCGATGCGCGATTAAATAAACGACAATTTTATTGGCTCCGGCGGCCGGAGTTATATCCTGGATAGAGAGAACCGGAGTGTTAACTACGATGTACCGCGGATAACCTAACTGGGCGAGCATGCAGGCTGCTCATCTACGTACGCATGTAGCAAGTGGGTAGACCCCGGCCGTGAGATAGGCCGGTTTGTCGCACGTGCGACCGTGGGATTGTACAAGCGGAGCAACGGCAGCATCCCTGTTATTTACTGCTGGGCTACCTCCTGTCCCTCGGGATACCGGCGGTAATTAAGAACGGCTGTCGAGCAATGCTTTACCAAGAAACGACGAAACTACGAATATATCTCGCAACGCTTCGTGTCCCCCCCCCCCTCTCATGCCACGCGCGCCTTGGAAATTAATAATATCTATCTACTCCCTTTTGTGCCTGCTTACCTAACGCGAAAGAATTACAGCCATCAAAAGACTTCGTTTATTTTCTAATTAATATCCTCTATATAATTTTTGCATGTAAATCTCTTTGATTTTTATCAGATCCTTTTTTATATCCATTCTGAAAAAAAAACTAAATTTTAATAAATCATTTGTTTAAATAGAGAGAGAACCAATTAAATATTTGTTAAATACAAAATATACTTATTTAGTACAAGAATCATTAATTTGTTTCAACAGCACTTTTTATTTAAAATATTTATTTACTGGAAGTAAATATGGTACTATTCAAATAAGTATTTATTAAAATTTAGTACATCTTTTTAGCAATTGTTTGTAAATGCTTTATGTTACTGATAAAATAAGCAAGGGCTCTAGAATTTATTAGGTAATAACGATACTGGCGAGAATTTTCTTGCTCCTATCTCGATGGAGCACGATAAACATTATTTTGGAACGTGCCCGGCATCGGTCAGTTAATTGCGGCTCTTGCACTTAAGATCATCGATAACGATCGGGGACGATCGAGGCCCGGATAAGTGCATGTCCACCCGAGCTGTGCTTATCCAGCGCGTCGTCTTGATACAACATTATTAGGAATAATAAGTAACTTAATTTCGCGGAATGGCGTGCTGCTGTGCGTATACATCGCCATTAACCGTATGTAACATCGGCGCGGCAATTATGGCAAACGGCTCGGTCGACTTGCCGTAACATCATTTAAATTCAAACATCGATCGTCTTCTTGGCGAACAGTATGGAATTACCTTACATCTTCCAAGTACGGTAGCAGCGCAGGGTTTCGCTAACTATTATTATTTGCGCGAAACTATAATTCCTCTTTCAGATAATGAAATATTATTTAGGAAACCGATATTTTTCGCAAAAACAAGTAGAAAAAGTATTTATAACGTGTCAAATAAACTTCACCACGATGAATATATAGAAATAATGGTAATTATACAAAATGAAGTGTAAAAAACATAAAATAAATATTTATTTTAGAATTAAAACTATAGAATTAAAATATATACTAATCCGCATAAAAACGAATCACTGTAGTATCATAGAGGTCCGTTTTTTGGGGGTATATTTATATGAAAAAAAAAAATTTTACTAAAATATCTAAAAATTCAGCTAGATATGTACAAATCCAAAAATAATTTTGTTCAATCATCAAAATAATTATGTAGAATGTTAATTAATGACTGGAAAATATTTTTACATTTCAGTAGATGACTATAATTTAAATATCTCATATAAATGCATTCTACCTTTTTTGATAGTGAAATAAAATTACTTTCAGATATACATATATGTAGTTAAATTTTGAGATACTTTAACAAAATCGTTCTTTCCATGTAATATATCTTTTTAAAGCATTTATACAATATTTTTATAACTTTTTTACAATGCCTTAAATTATTTTTAACATTATATTCCTGAATGTAATTATCTTTTGTTGGTACAGGTTAAATAATTTTTAACAAATAATATAATTAGAAGAGAAAACAATTCTGTGAAACTACTATTTTCTAACCAAGCTAGTCAAGATTTTCAGTTTTTTCTCTTTGAGTGTAGAAATAAGACGCATCACTTTCGCTCTGTGATTACGTTACTCTTCTTTTGAGTGTAAATAAATGCAAATCGGATACGAGCTCTCGTCTCTAGTACTGCCCTATAGAAACTGGACGATTTCATTTACCGCCAGTCTTACATTCAGTTTCATTTCGTGGCTATCCGTCCGGTTCTCTATGTTAATCGTCCGCATGGTCGCGTGTGGTCATCTACGGTCTACGATAATTAGACAATCGACAAGGATCAGAGGGGAACGATGGTGCATCCCGCGCGCACTATTCGCCGCACTAAAATGCCAGAGTAAAATTAAAGCCCTCGCTTTTGGTGGCGGTTGCGGCAGGAAAGGGAAGGGGACTTATGCTTTACTGCTCTTTACTGCCCTATACTGGACCCGTAGCTACTGCCCGCAGCATACCAACGGTGGTTCTCAAGTCGACTGAATTACAAAAAACAAGCTGCACAAAAGCCGTGCGTCATTTTGACCTCGGAATATTTACGGGAGTTAGGTGAGTTACGAAATTGGACAAGATGCATAAGTAGTATCTTGAACGCATCGTGACATTTTACGGCTTGCGGTTCCTTCTGCGGTTTGCGACGAGAGAAACGGATTTCGAACATAGTAAAGACAAACAGCCGCCTAGGACGATCACTGGACCTATGAACTTTTTTCGAAAACTATATCTATTTGATAATATCGTTTTGACAATTCGTTATATAAAATTTTTGAAAAATTTCGATTCTTATTCCATTATTTACTGAATTTTTTCTGAAGAAACAGAAAGATTTCTAACAACAATCAGCTAAAAGGATATTAAATCATTGGATCTATTGACTATCCTTAAAATCTATATCTATAATATATACAATTCGTATAAAATTTTTTAAAACTTTGAATTTTTTACTTCTCCGCTTACTAAGTTTCTTCTAAAAAAAAAAAATATTCCTCTTCCTCAAGTAATTGACGAAATTTCAAGATAATGAACAGCTGTTTACAAGCTTTTAGTTTAAAATAGTATGCGAATTGCGTTTTCATGCTTGAAAATGAAATTGGGAGACACTGAGCAGAGGACCCTTGCGATGAGTATTACGTTACGACGCCTACTGTGAATGTGACCAGGGCTGTTTGCCGGGAAAGAGCCAGGCAACCCCTCGTCCTCCTGACCTTAAAGTACGCGAAACACATTTGGACTCGTTATGTTAACTGTCGGAAGGTGGTTCAATTGAACGGGATTATGAAAAGAGACAGACATGCGATGCTGAGTCCGTTTAGCAATAGTAATCCGAGACTATTCAACGGTCAGAATCCCCAGAGTCCGCAGAATCCCGTCGTATTCAACGTCAAATGGACGAAAGATAAGGGGGAATTGCAATTTATCGCCGAGCGGATTATTGCCAGAGAAATATCGCATAGAGGACAAACAATACTAAAGCAAAAACGTAGGCATAATATAATGTAATATTTCACGTCTTTGTGTGAAATATTAAGTATAATTGTATTTCTATTGGAGCATTATTTAAGAACAACAAACGTCCGTATTGGTGTTTATTTTCGGTCAAAGCGGGTCTTGATATCTAATGATATTTCTTTTGCAAAATTCGACAATTTTTAATTCGAACGAACTGCACGCTGTGCGATTATTTGTCGGTTTTGAAATACAATCACACTATTAAATTCATAATGTCAAAAAAATTATATCCAATTTGAATTGTTTTTAATTAGGTTGCCACTATTCAATATGTCATTAATTTAACTCAAGAAAAAATGTATTAAATCTGATTCAAATTTAGTTTATTATTTACAAAGTGCAACGTTAATATGAACGTTGTTTGTTTTGAAACTAACTAGAAATAAATTAATTTATATTTTAACACAGATAGAGAGAGAGAGAGAGAGAGAGAGAGAGAAGTTAAAAATAACAAAATATTATTTTTTAACTAAAAAATTGGACTATCACTGCTTCTTTAATATCGAAAAGTGTGGACTGCCTAAAGTAGCAAGAGTACGTAATATCACAAGTTAAATTTTTTAACAAACAATTTAACATTGTTATCATTAATAAACATCTTTAAAACACTGTAAAAGACTATTGCAAAAAATATCACGTTGATCGAATTAAAAATATGATTATTCAAAAACAATTTAATGGATTACATTACATACTCCATTAAACATTCGATTACAATTACATCGTAGTCATTAAAAGAATAAATTACATCGATTTATAAATTCTACAGTTGAATAGGAGATCTAAAAAAGAGGAAAATTGCAAAATCTGTTATAAGCGAAGAATTGCTCTGATCTCAATTTCGCGATACAGCGAGGGAATTACAAGATCGAGGTAAAACACCGGCGAACGCTCGTGCGGCGATCAAACGACATCCGACATTCGTAAACCTGGGAGGCAGCGCCTTGTAACTAGTCATTACGACGAATTCCCTTAGGTAATTTCTCCCGCTCGAGGCCGACCCGGTTTTAGAAAGTATCGGGGAAAAGAGAGTCGTAAAAAAGACGGCGCGCGGGTAAATGATTCATAACGCGCTCGACTTCCTTCGTCAAAGGGGCCGGCGTTTATTCGATCGATAAATAATATTGGCAATTATTGCGGTTAAACTTTAACGACAAAGTCTATCGCGCGGCGGTCTCTCCACCTCCTCGTCCTCTGTGTCCTGCCGTTTCTCCACCCCCTCCTAGCCCTTGCTTCGTTCTCGATGATCACCGATTACCGATTAGGCTAGTAATTATTTCCGCGCGCCGACCGATCTCGGCTGGTACATTCTCCTCTTCATCTTCTCGAGAAGAAAACGGCTCGATTACCGTATAGTGATTTTACCGCAACGCAAGATGCATCACTGAATAGAAACTCATCAGAAAATGACCGTGGAATCTATGTTTATCTCTGCGTGATTAAGCAAAGTAATACTATGATTTTTTTAAAAATTACAAATATGATGCAATCAGTTTTAATCACTTTACACTCGTAAATTATACCGATCGTTTATTCATCGATGGGATCGTTCTTTCTGTCTCTCTCCTCTCCCTCCCCTCTCTCTCACTACTGAATTCGTTAGTTTTAATATTCTTCTTTTACTACTAGGAGATATACAGTGGAACGATACATATAGAATGCGCTTTTATCAGTACGTCAGATGGTGATAAATCACGTTGCGTTGGCGAAATAGTTGTTGCCCCCGACAGCAATGGCAATTTTCGAAATAACTTAGCGCGAGATAATAAATTGCATACTGCGCATCTGTGCATCTGTTCCGCGTGATGCGTAGCTCCAACGCCCGACACGCCGCTGTAGAATGCCAGCCCTCAGGCGTATATCCCAAGCCTTCAACTAGTTTTATTTAATTTTAGAATATCGTTTTTTGCAAATTAATCTACAACGTTATCACACGATATATTCCATTAAAACAAAAACCCATTTTTTTACAATAATTATAAAGATACACGGAAAAAACAATTTTACTGAAAGCTCTAAAATTTTCCTGTAGATTTGAAAATAATTTTGTTAAAGACTCAAACTGCTAGAATATTATAACTTTTGCAGTATTACTAATTATTTTTTGTTCATCACAATTATTTTTTATAGGCCAACAAAATTATTTTCAAATCTGTATCCAATAATATTTTTAATTTTTCAAAATCATTCTTTTCATATAGAAATGCGACAATGTACAATAAAAACCCATGCTTTTAGATTTTTAACGATTCGATTGAACAACTCGAGCGATCGTTCGTTCGTTCGGTAGAAAATCTCACGCTAGTTAGTTTCACGCAATGTTAAGTCGTTCGCGATTCTCGCTAGTTTCATTGGCGATGGACGAGCGAGCGACCGAGCGAGCTGATTCCGGTGAACCGGGAGAGGAGCCAAGGCTCGCGGAGGTCCTGCTTCTCGGCAGGAAAGATGGCTACGATCGTAAATCTCTGCCTCGGCGGAACTGGTTATACAAAATAGGCTCCGCTCCCGGGAGTTATACCTGCCTACTCCGAATGCAAACTTCTTCACCGAACGCGCGCGAACCGCACGAATCCGCTCCCCGACTCGGCGCGGCGCTCCAACGAGGACCGTTTCCACTGATACACGACCGTGCTCTCGATTCCCGTCGAGATATCTGCCATTCCGCTTATCCTCGCCGATGCACAAGCACATTGCTCGTCGTTCTCGAGTATCTGGACCCGCGAGAAATTGGGAGACTCCCTCCCTTGCTTCACGAAGTGAAGTTTCTTCTTGTGACCGAGTTAATTCATGATATCAATCAATTATTCGAAATATTTGAAATTAATTTCGATTTACTCAGAATATAGAAAAAAATCATAATCTTAACGTCAGCTGATGCAATTGTATGTACAAAATGTGTGCTCTATATACTTTGACGTTCGTTCCACAGACAAAATATGAGAAGGCTGAGCTTGGATACACGACGGAAATAGTCGAGAAATATTATGGTTTCTCAAAATGAAAGAGAAACGTCTCCTCTCGTACTGATAAAACGAGAAGTCACGGGCGATTAGCGGCGCCGTTCCAATAACACGAAAAATTCCGAGATGAACTATCGTGACAGTTATCTATTACACCATATTACTCGTCGAGGGGTTAAAAATATACGCGAGGGAGGAACGCGGTGATGTAAAAGCGACGAGTCTTGTAAATAATCCGCGGCGCATGAGAGCGGCTATCCCCCTTGAAAGATCGGTGTCGGCTAGAAATGGCAATGGCAAGCAGAAAAACGCCGCTCCAACGATTTCGTCGAAGAGATCCGTCCATCGTCGTCGGACTTCTTCCGCGTCGAGACGCGGTAAGAGAGACGCGAGTCAGAGCGCCGTGGCGCCAGCGTTCTAATTAAAGTGCGTCTTCGTGGCGTACGTATATACAGGGCCGCATTTAAGTCTAACGACGCTTCAGATTCACGCAATTGATTGATGGATTAATCGGCAATGATATATACGTATTTATGATATTATGAAAGAAGAGTTAAACGTAAAATGATAGGCTTCAATTTCTCATATCGGAAATGATAATACGCTCCTATTAGTACAATTATTAAATAATTAAAAAATTTTATTCATTTCTAAGTAAAATAATCATGAAATCAAAGGATTTATTATTTTTTCAGTAATTAAATATTTTTATAATATAAATTACTAAAAAAGTAATGAATACTTTGGTTTCATATAAAAATAATAATACATTTGCATTAGTATTGAAAATATTAAGCAATTTAAAAACTGTCTGCATTTCGAAGTAAATCAAATATCATTTAGTACATCTGTCACATATTTCAGAAAACTCAACTTGCGTCCACAAGCACGGGTCTTTGTACGACCTTATATATAAATCCAGCGCTGCTTGTATACCGTTAAGCTCTTCTCACGACGACGACACGGGAACGCGGCTCGTTCGTCGCGGACGAGACGTGGTGCCGATGATGAGAATCTAACGGGCGCTGCCGCCGCAGCTTCTCTAATCGCGACGAGCATTAAGCCGAGCATTAGAAGCCACTTCGCGCGTCTCTTTGAGCTCTTCTTTGAACTCGTTGAATGGCGAGGCGCGTGGATGATCGTAAATAAAGGCGTTTCGAGCGTTTTGATTCGAGCGGAACGTGAAGCATCATTTCACGAACACAGAGGCTCGGTAGGAGTAATGGAGAAATACTATGCTATGACAAAAAAAATGAAGAACGACAACCATTTTTAACTCGACGACTTCCCAGCGACATCCAATAAACTAATGGAATTTAGATAACATGAAACTCAGACATTAATACTTCTAAAAAAGTACAAGTTATATACCCTTTCCATTATCAATTTCTTTGGTATTTATAGAAATGACATTTATATTTTATAATCAAAATAACTTATTGCGATTATGAATTTCTTAATTGGATATATATATATATATACATCAAACAATTATTACAACTCCCGAAGATTATTTAAAACATAATAAAGGTTCCAAATAAAAAGAATTCTTTAAATTTTGCATAAATAATCTTTTATTCTTACTCTCTCCGATGCAAAAATTTAATCAGTCAACAAATAAGCAAATATATGCTATTGTATCCTCTTATACAGAAATTACATTTAATTTGAAAAAAGTATTGGCGAATGCGAATTTCAAGTATCTTATCAAAAAGTTGTCCGCGATTAATTATTGATAAAATGTTTTCCCATGAATAATCCTAATCTGGTGGGACGAATAAGGCACGCCGAGCAACCGAGAAGGCATTAGTCTAAATAACACCGCAATGGAAGCCTGTACGTGTCGAACGAACCGGTCCGTACTATAACGGTGAAACCTTTCCAGGGATCAATCATCATTATTTCGTTGCGTTCGAACACCTACGCGTCCGCTGGCAGTCTACTTTATTGTGACTAGGTTACGATTGCATGGAGTAAAAAATCCACCGGCATAATAATAATGATAATAATAACAATACAATACACATTATCCTCCGGCTTCAAGTCCTATTTGAGCAACGGCAAAACATATAATACAATACTGCGAATACAGTGCCGTAGTCATTAATTATGAATTATGAATGGTATGGAGTTACTTATAAAGAATTAACACTTTCGCTTGTAGCATGTATAAACGATCGTTGCGCGAACGAAAGTGAAAGCGACGGGTTTCCATGAAAAGCAATTTAAATAAACCACCATCTTTTGATATGTTAAGTAATTAAATTGCTGCGATCGGAAGATGCCAGAACGAAATATTATTTGAATGAAATTTAGGAAGGAAAGTCTCTTTACTTAGAGATGTTACGTAATAACCTTTGCAATAAGAGTTTTAATTGCTTAATATTATTTAACCGACTTTACTATATTTATTCATCAAATCAATATCATCGATAAAAATCAAAATTCATTTAAAATTAATTTATTCGAGTTCAAAGAAAGAACAGATAAGATAAATAGAGTAACGATTAATGACGATTACTCAAAGGCAATTTGAAAGTTCCAGGGTTCTCCGGTCATCGGAAAATCATATACGGAAAAAATAATTTGCTGTGAAATATCTTATAGAAATTTAACTAAATACAGATCTAACAAAATAATTATGTAGGAAATTCAAGCATAATAAAAAATGCAAAAAATCTGTATATTCTGGCAATCAGTTTGAATGTTCTACATAATTATTTCGATAATCCAACAAAATTATTTTTTAATCTGTATATATATAGCTAAATTTTTTAATATTTTAACGAAATTCTTTCCGTGATTCTCGTTTTGTTGAGTAAAGAAATTGCGAAAGCTGTATTGTTCGACCATCGGAAAAATTTCTGATAACGCGATTGTCCGTCGCAGACCACAATACAAAACGTGATCCGACGGAGAAATCCATTCGCGGAAAAAGAAATGATAGAAGAAGGGAGGAGAGAAAGAGAGAAAAGAAAGAACGACGATAATCAGCGATGACAGATCGCGCGAATGATCGACGCGACATGGAATTATGAAGACTCTTCGCGATTTGCGACGTCGTCGTCGAGGCAATTTCTACTGCAAGGTGGCTGTTTATCTCGAAATTGCTATAATTCCTGGTGCGACGCGTATCGGAAAAACGACGCTCTGTCGCCGCACGCTAATGCCTCAATCAGGGTCCTGAAAAATCGCGATGAGGAAGAACGACGTATTAGCACCTGCTGCGTTCATATTATTTGTATTCCTTGTATCTCCGACGACATTAATAACACGCTGCTCATGATATACAGAGTGCCTCAGAACCGATGCAACTTCTCGGAATAATCAGACGACGTGAGGAAAGATTGAGAATTATTGTAAGATATTATCCATATTAAGATACCAAATAGTCATTGATTAATAGAATTTTTAAAATAAAATCAAATTTTAAATATACATGTATTTACTTCTTTATTTTATCTTTACTAGGTATTATATATTCTCCTACAACAGATTCCCGATTATTCGTTGCGTAGCGTTTTAGTTTTTGATCCGGGGAAATAACGGTAGCTAATGCAAAATGATACCGACGCAGATCCGATCGCGTGGGAAATACAAAATTTTGATTTACCCCCATATGCCAGACCACAACCCCTCGCTTTGTTAGGGAAGCCGACACGCGTGACAGGAATGTACGTGGTGTGTTACCGTCGGAATTTCATGTCGAATCGTTTGCATCAGCAGCGGCGACGCACCATATATCCCCTTTCTTCGAAACAGCCAGTAAAGCACGAACCCGCGATCGTTCAAAACTCCAACCGTGAGCACCCTTCTGTCCGAAATCCCTGAAATCTCCGTGGCTCAGCATTCCGGCCGTTTAACAGCGTAGGGGAGCGACCCGAATTTTTATCTAGTCTATTTGCATGTTTTAATATGCATTCCCCGTTTATCGGCAATATAAATACCAGATTCGCTTAAGCGGGCATTTCCGGCGACGACAATTAAGTCCGAAAGTGCGCCGAAGCCTGCTAATTTGCATTTTGTGCTATACAGTGAACGGATTAATTGGGGGAGCTTGATGGAATTACGGCGTAACGAAGAGCAGATGGATTATCCAACCGATCTCCTCTTTCGTCAGATAAATCAAATGATATTCGAATGATATTTATGTCGATTAGTCAATATCAAATAATATTGACTAATCGACACAAATATGTAACTTCGTAGTAACGACTAGACAATTTATAAAAGAAAATGTATAACATTCGCAAAATGTGTTGAATAGTTGTATATACTGGATAACAAGCTTTAGCTTTTTTGTTAGCAATTTATGATAATGATCGAAAGATGTCCAGTCATTATTCTTACTAATTATTATTATTATTATTTTAATTCCGTCGAACACTTATTCACGCAAATAGATTCATGCTCTATAATTAATTATTGTAATTAATAAACGAAATACAGAAATAACAATATATAATATAGAACATTATTGATCTATAATAAATCTTGACTAAGAATCGATAGATCATATATATCGCTTTATTTATAATGCATCTTTTTCTATTTTATTATCAAATTATTTATAGAAGCTTATTTTATTTCCTTTTAAGAGGCATAAAGTTAAAGAAAAGTATATTTAGCCTATCCATATACTGGATACTGGATCTAAGAAATATATATATTTATCTGTATATATAGTATTTATTTATCTGTAATATTTATTTATCTATCTTAAATAATTACTAATACAATTTTCATAGATCCATTAACTAAGATTTAAAAAAAAATATATAATTTGACTCATAGATACGATACGCAGTAATGAAATGCATTATAAATTACTTACCGAATTGTAACACAAAAATATATCATTTAATGCGTGAAATAATATTCTTAGAAAATTATTTATTGCACGTTTTGTATTCCTTTATATTCATTTTTAAGTAGGCATTCTTAATGACATAATTTTAAATGGTTTTTTAAAATAAATCTTTAAAAATTTTTAATTAATAATGGACTCCTTATATTTTCAATAAAACGAAGAAAAATTAAATTCGGCTAAATAGGATGAATTAATTCTATTAATTTGCGCACTTCTTACCGCGTTGACTCTTATTTAGCCAAATTTAATTTTTCTTCGTTTAATTAAATGTTTATCTCGTGGTTTTTGTTGCATCCACACACTCACTCGCAAATATAAAGTTTACAATCGCACGATAGTTAAGTACGGGGACCACTCCCAATATAAACTGAACACGATAAGCATTTTATTTCATTACGTAAAAATAAGTACGAGCACTCGAAATTACAATTCGTTCGCGAATTAATCGATAAATCTTTCGCGTCAATTTCATTCGCCATTTGACGCGTCGCCGGTACTGCCTGTTGCTCCTAACTGCATTTCTCAAATTGTAAACAATAAATAGTATGTGTTCGCAATTTATAGGGTAAATATAGTCTTGTATTACAATAATTGCACTATATACTTATAGTTATAAGAAATAGATAAATAAAAAGAGATGTTAAAATTAATGGAAGTTGTTCAATTATCTATTGAATTCATTTAATTATGAATCTTTCTTTGTTAAAAATGTCAAATCAATTTTTTTATATTACATCAGCAAATTTGGATTATTCTTATTAAATTATATCTATGTAGTATATTCACACATTCTTTTGTGTGCCAGTTAAGTCATTTTGATTCTTTGAAATTAATCAGTAACTTTTAATTCACATAAATTACATCTTAGGATTTACTCAGACAAACGTTTTTCATTTTGTTCTTGGACGTGAAGGAGTATTGTCTTGGTTGTCTTCCGATTACCTGTTCTGATGCCACAGGATTTCTTTGTGTGGAGGTTTCTAATGCAGGAAGTATATTCGATATCAATCAACCTACGACAACGTTTAAAATATCGAATCAAAACTGCTGTGCATCACGAAGTCAGTATCTAGGGGCGAAACGCGTTGTCCGTACTAACGATATGCTTGCATTCATGCAACAGGCCAAAAGTTTAAATAATATCGATAGGCTTAAGCATTTATCAAATATGAAAGAAGCAAAAATAATATTTCCAGCGCTATACACGCGAGTGCGGTACATATTTTTAACATCGTACACTTGCGGTAATATCACTTAATATTAAGCCCTTCGTGGATTCGCTAACGATACTCTCACTTTCTATTTCCGCCAGTGATAGAAAACTGTTGACTACACGTTCATGACCGTCAGCATACGCGGAAGAAACGAACACATATAGTATAGACGTAGCCTAAAGCAACTCATTGCTATCTTCCAACGATCCACAAAATGGACTGACAAAATGTTTACGAAAATTGAATCCTTCTCACGACTTCATCTATACTTAATCAAAAGTTTAAAAATCGTAAGACAATTTTTCATAATAGTAGCTTCATGTTTCATCATTGCAATCTCGATTCTAATTAAAATATTAATGTTAATTTGAGCCATACAAAGAAAATCGTGATATTTTCATGAACTGGGTATATGAAGTATAAAAGCACAACTTTTAATTGCTCAACACTGAAACGTCAATGTCACTGTAACTGCCAAAGCGTGTCAGCGCCTTTTAGTACGATGTATAGCTTCAATTTCAATGAAATCATTTAGCCTTTAATTCACGAGTGTTCTATATTAAATCAGTAGCCACGGCAGTGTCGCTGCGCTTGGCTTAGCGCCGAGACACTACCGTGTCTCCACATGATTTGTAAATTTGTAAATAATTAAAAAGCCAAAATATTGGCTCTTAACGGTGTTTTAACTATTTACAAATTTTGACGTTAGCTCTGCAAGGTTAAATATAATTATTCGGAATATCTGACATTAAAAATATGATTTTTACTTTACGACTGTTCGATAGACTTGGGCTAAATAATTCTCACAAAAAAATATTTTATCGAACCAATGATGTCAAATTACACAGTTACAAGTATTAACAGGACTTTAATAATTATCGATAATTACGACTCTACTTACTAATTAAACGCGTCACGATATGACGATACCGCTCGGTGCGGACTTGATCCGCAACGTCCCGTTACTGGCAAAAGAACTCGAAAGTATCATCAGCAATCCCGATGCTGTGCGATAAACGCACAGTTAATACTGTCGAGTTAATAAATTCAAAAGCAATGAAAATATTCAATCGAATTTCAGTGTAATGTATTTCGAGCATATCTCTTGTATAATATGTGCATTGAAAAGTGACTGATATTAAATGTTAATAGAGAATGTAAATTATCTTTTTTTCAGAGAAGAATTATTTAATGATACAAAGCATCTCACGCGAATCTGCCTATCGGTTTCAGACTCATTGAAAGAATGTAGTATGAAAGAATAAAGTGACTTTATTTACAGTATAATAGTACATAGTACGTCGAACGTTGACTGTTATGTACGATGTTGCAGCGGTTAGAAATGTGTGCCAAATATTATATTATTCGCATTAAAAATTGATTAATAAACTATTGATATATTCTTATACTGCAAATATTAAGTTTCCTAGAAAAGAGAAAAAAATCACTTTTCAACTCGACAAAAAAGTATTAGCTAATCAAATAATATCGACAAAAAGAATATATTTAACATAATCAAATGTAATTTTTACAATACCTTAAAAATTATCTTTTTTGAGTTATTATCTTGATTTTTTGTGAAATTAAATTAGTTTGCTTTTTTAATGATTTATACGATAATATTTACTTGAGGCATTCATGATAATAACTTGAAAATCACGTTTTGAATTGTGTCACTTTTGAAGTAAAGGAGCGACACATCGTAGCTTTTCATTATGTATTGAAATCACTTTACAACAATGAAATATTCTAGTAAATATTTTGCTCACTTTTTTTGTAATTTTTATCTAATTTCAAAATACATAATCAACTCCTCCTTCCTCTGTGCTTTCAATTCGAAATAAACGAATAAATTACATTGTTCAATGTTTAAAATTTAAAGCGCATAAAACGAAAATATATTCGATCTGCGACGGATAAGCGTCGTTAAAATAATTAATGTTCGCAGATACAAAACAGCAATATTTAGACAAATTCGAGCGATATACCATATATACTTGATGGATAAACTCATTATCTGTTCTTATGAGGCTTCAAAGTAAGTCAGTAATCGAAAGAGTTCGTACATCGCATAAGCTGATGATCGCTGATTGCAGTTAACGTAGGGAATCGTGTTCAAAGGGTTGATACAACGATGGTTGACGGAGCGGCACGTGCTGCTGCTTGCCCCGGTTCGAATTTCACCGACAGAATGACGAAGCGATCGCGGTCATCGTGCGGTGCGCGCATACGCAATAGCGGGGTTATACGTACAATCTTATTGCCGCGTCACGCGTGCCAGGAGTGTACATGTAATCTCTTAGGGTTGCGCACAATCAAGAGAATATGGAACAGAGAATTTCAGCCTATCAGAAATTGTGTATTCCACAGTACGTAGCTTCTCATATAGATTAAAATTCTTATTCTCTGTTCTCTGTTCCGCGGATTTCTTATATAATCAACATTTTCTTGAATAAAAATATAATTCTTATCGTTCTTTTCGTTTTTCTCTTTCTCTTTCTCTCTCTCCCTCTCTCTCAAATTTTTACACTTCGTAGAGATATTTATAAGTGAGATTTATTTTAATAAATTAAAAATTATTTTATAATAAATTAAGAAGAATGCGATTAAATAAATGCAGAAAATATAACAATTTTAATTTTATTTTCTCTCGCGCGCACGCGCGCGGGTGTGTGTGTGTAATTACTTAAAATCATACAGTTAAAAAAATCTACTTAATTTTTTATTAAAAAAGATAATTAAATTTGTTTCAATTATAATTTACTAATAATAATATTTATTGTTGTTAGTAAATATTATATAATGTTAATAATTAATCAACAAATTATATATTTGTGTGTGTGTTACATTGTTATAGTATATTTATAAGATAAATGCGATATGCATTCACAGACTTCATACATAATGGCCGCATTCAGCAAAAGGTTGGTTTTGCAATTGTTGAAAGTTTTCTCTCTTCGCGCTGATTAGATTATACTTTTAGATCTAGAGAAATAGTCCTATCTCAGTGAAGAACACTTCCAACAGTTGCAAATAAACGTTTTGTTGAATACAGCCATTAATCCAACTTTTGTAATTTGATTTCAAAATATAATTACTATCCATATACGAAAGTATTGTACCGAATTTATATCCAATAAATTTCTTTCTTTAAGCTTTTTATTTGAAATAGTTGATCTTTTTATATCTTTAGATATCAGGGTATGTTATCCAATTTTTCACTAATCGGATTATCGATTATCGCGTAGCACATGTAACGACCGCTGAATATTTTATAAATTCGGCGATCAATGCCTCGTTCGACGATTGCTGATTACGTCCTAATGGTGCCCTAACACGTTCTCGCATGTGGATTTAATAAAGCGGCCGGATCGATGACGGCTGTGGGTTGTGTCCCGAAGTTTAGGGCATGCTGTGGCGAAACCATCATGGACGGTACAGACCGATTGAAAAATGTCAGAGGGAAAGAACGAAAGACAGAGAACGAGAGGTGCACACCCTACGGCATTAGCCGTTGACTCCGCGCGTCATTAATCAGTGTCGGAAGATGCTGTCACCGACGCCGTCACCCTCCCTGAACCGACAGTGGTCTCAAAATTCTCTCTTTCTCTTTCTCCCTCTTTTTCTATATCCGTCACGATTCTTGTTGTTCGTACGGAGTATCTCGTGGTTTTTCACATCGGAAATAGGGGTAGATAATGTCAAGGGAATCCCGTGTGCGGTATCGAATTTTTAACTCTTTACGGGGTATGGCCTTGTAACTTTCCCTCTGTATGAATAATATCAGAGACAGTGAATAGCATAAAAAAGAAGCTTTTTTTGCTGATACCGCTTATAATTTTTTCATGACCAGTGACAGTCGTAGAAGTAAATCGCGAGCACTTGCTGTGGAGAAATATAATTTATATATATTAATAATGTATAATAAAAAAAATAAATAATTAGAAACATTTTTTTTTCCATATTTTTATAAAAATTTTTTTAATAAAAATTATCTTAAAATTTACGTTTCTTTTTCACTTATTGTTACTGTTACCTCAGATTTTAACATTATCAGCGAGGAAATACACAATAAAATTTTTTTTTAAATATATTAATATAGAAATATGTATTTTAATAAAACAACACAATCGACAGAATTTATAAAATATATCAAAAAGTCTCTTTGTTTCTTTAAAAAAGTCTATATTTCATGATAATCGATTCTTTGATTAATAAATAATCATATTTCTGATAATTATATAGTAATTATACATATAGGAACTAAAAATTAAAAAAAATGTGACAAATTGTCAAATTAACTCGATTATAGTGACAAATCATTTGAATCTGAAGCAAAACTTTTTGGAAAATTGTACAAACTATACAATTAGTAAAAGTTCGAAACTGTATAGAAAAATTTAAGATTTAAACTTTTTCTCTATCGCCATAAGGCAGAGTGTAGTTTTCGTAACTGTAGTTGAAGATTAATATAATACATAGAAATATTATGGATATGATTTAATTTCGAAATAAGAAAATAGTTTTTAGTATCTAATATTTTATGAATCTATTCTAGTAAATTTATTGAAAAATATTTCTACTTAAATATAACTTATAAAAGAATTTTTATTGTACGTTTTCTGATGTCACAATTTAAGATAATAGTAAGTGGAAAGGAACCTTAACTATGTATCCGCAAAAATAAAAATCTAACAAACTATGAGATGTATACTTGGAAGAATTGAAGTAAACGAAGAAAATTCCCGTCTAATTACAAGCATTTGCGATCATTTCATTCGTGCTTCCTTCGAAAAAATACACTCTTGGAATCGTGGGAGATGCTTGAATCTTTCAAGGACACCGTGGTGAAGTTTTCCCTAATTAAATATGTCTCGAGGGTCCGATTCGAGAAACCCTACACGAGTCGGGACCGTTTACGGGAATGGTTATGTACTGAGAGATGTAAATCGTCTGACAGCATCGAGCGATAGTAAATTTTCAGAAATGCGATATCACCTTGGTCGAAAGAAGATCATTTGTCCTTGAGAGAATTCATCAGGTTCTTTCATCTTTATTTCATTTTTAATCGGTAATAATATTCTGTTGCACAACTAAACATGGAAAAAATTTTGCTGTTATCTAAAAATTTAGCTATATAGATAAATATCTGAAAATAATTTTGAATCATTAAAATAATTACGTAAAAAAAATTCAAGTATTATAAACAATATTACAAAAAGTTTTGACATTCTAGCAATCAGTTTGAATGTTCTAAGTAATTATTTTAATGATCCAACAAAATAATTATTAGATCTACATCTAGTTAAATTTTTAGATATTTTATTTTTTAAAACCACATCTTTTCTATGAAAATATAAATTTTCCTTAATCAGGTCTCACGTGTGATATAAAATCGAATAAAATATTGTCGACAATGAGGTGAGCGAGGTTTTAAGACCGTATTTTTCAATTTATCAGGAAAAGAAATGGTAACGTCCCCTCGGGACACGAAAGTGAGTCTAAAAAATTGCAAATTGATAGATATCCAACTGAATCATCATCGATGATATCCAAGTACCACGTAAACAACTGCCGAAAATGGGTTGGGCGCATTTCTCGGGATCATACTCTTCAATTTGCTGGGAAGAAAGGAACGACGGCCTCGATGGGATCTGAAACGAGCGGCAACGGCCCAGGCGAGCGGACTTCCCTTTGACTCGCCGCAATTTCTTAACGTACCGTGGAAAGATAACATCGGAGGAGAGAAGATAGGAGGGTCAGAGACAGAGAAAATAATACGACGAAAGGGCTACGGAAAAGAGAAAGGGAGGTTGGAAGGTAACGTTCGAAGCGTGCCGAGGGAGTAACTAATTAAAATTAGTCTTCGCTTCACTGCTAGCTTTCGCTCCTTTTTGCCGGCAATTCCGGCAGCTCCGCCTACATGGTGCGGTAATATCTTGTCTCGCGAGTTTAAGAATCCGCGGGAAAAATTTTCACCTCAACTCCTGAGAATCCCTAGTTCCATAGCTGTTGAAAACTTTTCGATAACCTCTGCTACTTCTTTATAGCTTTGCCTCGCAAATTTCGAGATTAAAAGGTGAAGAATTAAAGCTGCACAAATGAAATTTGTAACGTTAAATTATGTTTAAACCTAAAATTAAAAAAATAAAACAAAAAGCGCCTAATAATATTATATAATAAACAATTAATAAAATGTTCGTTAAGAAAAAATCATTTCTACTCTAATAGCACAATTTATAGCTCAATATTAGCCCAATATTGGCACAATTTACCTCCATAATTTAAGCAATGTATCGCATCAATAAATTGCTACTAGGATTATAAATTATTTAAAACGTACATATAAAAATTGCACAATTTTCGCTTTGTATCTCGGTATCTTGCAAAGCTCCAAAAAACTGCATGACTATTTTTACTTTTTCAAATGATCATATCCCCTTAAATTTCGCTCCACCAATATGCCTCCCTATAGCGAGGCAACGGGAACGCGTTTAATATTAAAACGCGATGGTCGTGCGCGAAACCGACAGCTAAAATTCCTGCCTGCTCACCCCGGAGACGGAAAACGATCGATGGAATCCGCGAGAGAGCTCGTCACGAGAGCGAGCTGAATCCGCAATTCGCGCGACACCGGCTCTTAACGGGAGCAAACGCTCCTTTTTTTTTTTTCCTCCCTATCCTTCGCCGTCGCTTCCTGTCTCACGCGATCGTGAAAACGGTATCGTAAATTATGGGTGCGTTTTACTCCTCGCCACGTCGGGCCAGGAATCTTTTGAATGGGCCACGCAGACGTGCGCACGATTTCTTTAAAGACACGTCACTCGCGCGAGTTTATCTCCTCCTCGGTGAGATATAACGTCAGTTATGTGTACACGCATTCTTCTTCGTGTCTTCTTTTTCGCGCGGTCACTAAATATAAAGGCGAATCCAATTTCTCAAGTAATGCGCGATTTCCACCAGAGAATTCCACGGGGCTAATTACGGTCAACCGACGACGCCGCTGCCGACGCCGACGCCGACGCCGACACCCTTCCTTTTCGGGTCAACAGATATTTATGCCGCCATTAACGAGCGACTTTTGAAAAATTTTAGTCGAGCGAACGTGCGGCTTTGGAATACCAAGTTTCTTGTTACGCTTCATGTATTCATGTGGAATTCGAGGAAACGTTCACCGAAATGTAACAGTTCACGTTTTGCAAACCGAAAGAATTTGGTATCACAATTTTTTTCATTTTTACGAAAAGATTTAGTATCTCAATTTTCTTTTCATTCACAGAATGATAAATAAAACATCACTCCTTGAATTGCCACCGCGTGATTGTAATAGAAAAAAATATTTCGTATTTGTGTAAAAACGTATTTGTTAAATCTTTAACATATCCGATCGTTAATTTAACATAATATGATTATATTATAGTATGAATATTTTGTGTTAAATATTTAATAATATTTTATGTTAAAATAACATATAATATATTTTGTGTTAAATATTTAATAATATTTTATGTTAAAATAACACATAAGTAAATGAACAAATAAAATAAAAATAATATATTTTAAAACGTAAACGCTAAGATAGACGAATAAAAAGTATTAATATATCATAAATATTAATTTCACTGAAGAAATATGCTTCCACTTATATTTACTCTACTTATAAACTGTGTCAGTGTTACATTTTTTGTGTAATTTTTCTTTATACAAAAATATTTGTGTTGCTTCCTAATATAATCATATCTTATATTAAATTAATGAAACAAAAATTTGGGTGAATGATGTGGAATACGTTGAATGTATTAACACAGATTTTTCAACTGTGTATTAATTCTTTATGCCATCGTCTTATACATTACGAGAACTTGCAAAATTTAGAACGGAAATAAATGAGAGTTAATACCCCAGGTGTTCTCTCGCCAAATGCCAATCAGCCCGACGTTTCCAAATCCTCTGACACACACGTCAATGAACGTACAATAGTAGGGAAAAAAAGAGAGATATTCTTGTAATCCCATTAAAATCGGTCTGATATCGCGTGGGGATTCACAGCGAGGGACCTCGTTCGGAATTTAAAAACGGCACTGCTGTTACATGGTTATTATGTCAATCTATTTCTCTTTTTTTCTCATTCTTTTCCAGCACGTCGTCCGTAAATTACAGACGACAAATCCGGGTGATTTTAACAGAGCGAACGACTTACGCGAGGGAGGTAGAGAGCCGGTAAGTAGTAATTCATTCGGAAAAGCGTCGTCTTCGGTAAAAATTAAAGGGACCGTCGAGCGGTTTACCGCAGGACGGCACGAAGGAGAGGAGGCCACCTGCGTACAGAGTTATCACCTTGCCGGGACAAGAACTTACTTGCGACATCCCCCTCCCCCTATAGCGACTACGTTCTGTGGCTGTAACCGCGCGGATTACCCAAATTAAACAAGTCTCCCTTTAATCCATTACCGGGGAACAACGTAGAGTTGTTCGTTAAAAGAAAATCCTTCGGATCTATCTCGGTGCAGATGGCCATGGTCTTCCTCACGTCGATCGTTCGTAATTCTCTGACCAAAGAAAATTCCACATTACTCGCCTCGTTCGCCCGAGCAATCTATTTCAGAGAGACTTTGTTTCGAATTAATGAAAATCGGAGTTACGATTTCTCATTATGATTTGAGAGCTACATGATTCATATCTTTAGACAAATCAGTGCACTATATTAATAGAAAAGTAATATATTTCACAAAATTAACAGCGGTAGAACGTTTTTAAAATTTTAAATTGGAACGTTTTAATTAAAATAGTAAATTCTATGCAATCTCTAGAAATTCACTTTCTCTCTATGTTGTATTTTCAATCGAAATGTATTTTTTACGATTATCTCATAAGTTGTGTAAATTTAAACATTACAATTCTAGTATAAATTTCATAGTATAAGTGATACTTTTCCAAGTTTTTGTAAGCAAATAAGCTACAAATATGTGTTGTTTCCACAAAAATGTATTAGTTTTTAAGATTAATTTCCTTTCATTATTGTCACAATTTTTTATAATCTATGTTACTTTTCTCTAAAAAGTATTTAATAATTTATTTTTAACTTATTTAAGAAAGAAATGTTACAGACAATCCGTCATTGAATAGAATTAAATTTTTGTATATTAATGACGGATTGTCTGTAACATTTCTTTCTTAGATAAGAAGTAGCTGTAAATAAATTATTAAATATTTTTTAGGAATTAAATTTTTGTATATTAATGGTGGATTGTCTGTAATATTTCTTTCTTAGATAAGAAGTAGTTGTAAATAAATTATTAAATACTTTTTTATTTGATTATTTTTATAATTAGAGAGTATTACACGGAAAAAAAGGATTAGCAATAGGAGCTAATATATAGCTGCGATAGTTAAAATGTGTCTTTAAAATAGGGACAGCTAATGCTGTTGCTACTCAAGCTAAATTTATTAGCTACTTGCACTTACGTACTGTAGCAAAAAATTTTGCTGCTAGAGACATATGACATATGTTTAACTGAATGCTACTTTATCCTTTGTTGCAATCTTTTTAGCTGCCTGTACTAATACATGCTATTAATTTCAGCTAATAAAGTTTCACGCCACAGTAAATGATTTTTATCTGTAACAGCCAAAGCTTAGCAATGGCACTAAGACAGTAGCTCTTACAGCTAAGTTTGATTCAGCTAATGAAATTTAGCTGTTATTGCCAAGTCATTTTTTTCCGTGTAGATACAAATAAATAAAATAGAAAGAATATCGACTTTACGAAATTTAGCAAAAATTTAATAAGCGCTACGTCGTCGCATACGCGTTGCTGCGCAAATATAAACCAGGCCACTGGAGGGGTAGAATAATGATAAATTTTGCGGACCGTGACGTTTTAAACTACGAGCACTGAAAATGCAAAAAAGGGCTTTAAGACCGTACCCGCTATCGTGCTATTAAAAAAGTTCTGTCGTTCGCCCGCTCGTAAAATGCACGCAGCCTAATCCCGAGTAATTTAAAGGTCCTGGACAAAAATTGGAGACGAAACCGTGGCGACGGCAGCGGGGATCGACGATGATATACCCCGGAGGCCGTGGCTAGGGGAAACGCTGGCGCTAATTCAACGCCATTATGCGAAAGGGTTGCTCTCGAAAGTAAAGCTCTCGCGGCGAATATTAGCACGACATTAATAGAGACTTCTCCTTGGGAATTAATAGCCGCGGCTTCTTGTCCTTGAGATTAAACACGATGGATGAGAGCAAGAAAAGATAGGAGTATATATGATTAAGATATCAATTCCACGCCTACGCCATTCTGTCGCTGAAACATATGGAAAGGTTAAGACTTAACTTAAATTATACGTATGTAGTATTTAACGGTACTTTTCTCTCAACTTCCGAGTGGACAGTAAAAGTTAAAAGGAAAACGTGAAAACTTTGACGTAAAGTGCATCTCTTAGCAACAAAACTTCATGTATTATTTCAACGTTGTTCACAAAGTTTCTTCAACGTCGACTTATACGGAGGATCATTGAAACAGCTATACCGAGAGAGAAGCGCGCGCCTTTGAGACGTCCTCCTTTGAATATCTCCACGAGCCTACTATTCCACGCGAGCAAGTGAATTTTAAAGCGCACGCTTCTACGTAATATGGGCAACCTTTGAGCGTACACAAACAAGAGATCTATCGCAGAGAAGCAGCAGTTCCGTCATTTTTAACTCGGCGCGCCCCGAGGGAAAAAATTTCGCTCGGTAGTATTAGCGGGGCGCTTTTACGTGCGCGTTGCCAGCTATTTTCCCTCCGCGTTCTTATTTTAGGGAAGTAACCGAGCCCCGCCGTTTTCGCAGTTCGCGAGATTCACGAGACCTCAGCGCGAACATCTTCCCGTGAGCTACTTCTCTTTACGCGCGTACATCAGGCGGGCGGACTGTCTGATGAAGGACGCAAAATGAAACGAGTGCAGCTTTATGGAGTGTTGTTCTCCACACGCCTCTCCACTCTTTTTTAATCAACCGAAAGACTCGTCGACGACGACGGCCTCGTAATCGAGGATAAATAAGGATACGTCGGAGCTCTTTACGGCTTCTTCTTTTAGTAAACTCCGCCGTTCGTTCAGAATATTTTGCTGCGCTACATTACGGTTTCACCGGCTGCAGGCTGACAGTAATATGTATGCAGCGGAAGTGATGTACAGTAATCCATTGGTTTAGGCGAAACATTTTTTGAAGAATCTGTTTACTTTCTGTTTGTAAATTTTTTTATGACATTTTATATCATGGAAAATTTCTCAGATACAAAATGATGAAAAACTATTCACATTATGAAATATACGTACAAATAATATATATGTATATTATATATTACATAATAATTCAATTAATATAATTAAACATTAAATGTTAAATCCAATATTAAAATAAATTGCCGTCGAGAGCCAACACTGGATGAAAATGTGTAATAAACTTTATTTAATTACATAAAATTGCAAACGTTTCGACCTTAGTCCAGGTCCTTTTCAATGCAAGATTAAATGTTAAAATCTTATAATTTTACACTGTCAAAAATATTGCATATTATAATGTCAAATTATATATGATATATTTAATTTGAATTAATTGTAATCCTATTATAGATCGCCATTATTCCTATTCAATGTCATTAATTTAACTAACATAATGGAATTAAAAAATTTAATTTAAGAAATATATTAAATCTAACTCAAAATTTATTATTTAAGGAGCAGACTTTCAAAATGTGTTTTGTCAAAAATTTGTAATTTTCAGAAAACTAGAAAGAAAATACACAATAAAAGTAAGAGAACCATGCACTTTACAGAAAATAACGATATGTCAATCAGTAGGATATGAATTATCTTATAGGATATAAATTATCTAGCAATTTAACAATCTTAGATCTTAATAATGTTGAACGACATGTTAAAATCTATGAATGAAAATCTGTAAATAATTAATTTATATTTATATAAAAAAATGAAATTTTGGACGAAACGCATTTTGAAAGTCTACTTATCAAATGTGTACATTAATATGAAGATCGTTTACCTTGAAATTACACAGAATTACATTTTAGCATACACGAAAAGTTAAAAATAACAAAATGTTTTACAGCTCACAAAAAATTAGGTTACCATTGTTCCTTTAATATTAAGCAGTATAAACAGTATCCTCTACAGAGTTTAATAAGGTTGTCTCGTAACCAAGTTTACTGTTTACGCAACAAGAAATCAACGACGGTAAAATTCGATGTTAGCATAACGTGTTTTTTTCCGCTCTGCTACAACACGATTGCTAACTCGTAATTAGCGTAGAAGCGTTTTAACGAGACGAGGTAGTTAACGTAGACGTTAACGAAGAAGCAAGCGATAGTTTCCTCGACATTCTTTACGTCACCGTACAGAAGCAAATCGTTTGTCACCTAGTTCCGGTGCGACCACCGACTTAGATCCACTTCGAAATTTCCACCACGTCGGCGTCATTAATTATCAACGTCCTGTCGCTGTAACATACTTGCAACGAATTAATCAGGGGGCCGAGTATAACGAAGCCAGAATTAGTATCGCTCTTAATTTCGAATACTACTCCCTTCGCGCCTCATATTTAGGTTTATACCCGACGGATATATCGGCCCGATCGATCGCTCTTATTTGATCGCTGTTTATTACGTCGTACGGGAATTCGGGAGTCGTCTCTCATTAAAGTAATCGATGTTAAGTACCCGTCTGATACCGGCGCGGCTCGACCGTTCGCACCTGGTAATTGAGTGCGTTCATGCCGTAACAGCTGCATTTGCATATTATCGCCACCGTCGTCGGTTCCGACACGTGTGCCCGTGCCGCTATCGGTGGCCCGCGCGCCGGGGTATTCTACAAATTTCAATTATCCGAAAAAATTCCCCTATGACACGCAATATTATTATCTTTCCATCAACAACATTAATATTGTGTTAATAAATGATTTATGTAGTTTAGAAATAACGAAAACGAGGTAACACATTGAGATTTTAATATAGTTGCGACGCTACTGATACATAAATGATACATAAAATTCGCAGCTTTAGCTCTAAAGAAAAGTCAATAAAATGCAAAAATAAACAGTCCTAATATAACATTCTTCAAATTTTATATATTTATTACTTAATTTGATATTATTGTGTCTATTCAGTACTTACACTGACGCTGCTAGATATTAAAAAAGCAATGACAACCCAATTTCTTGAGTTAAATAATATTTTGTTATTTTTAATTTTCATACATCAAAAAGTGAATCAACCCATTTTCGTGGTTAATTTAATTATAATATATGTAAAACGGTAATAGTACGATATGGTGATGACCCACAAACTCTTTGGCACCTCCGAAAAAAATACTCATGAAAGCCTCAAAAGTATTAATACATAAAAGCTAAATTAACGACATATGAAATAGAAGCAGAGGAAATCTACAATATATACAGAAATAAATAAAAATAATTCAAAATAGATATAATTTAACATTATAAACATTTAACAGTGTAGAATTGAAGTTACACATTTCCAAGTTGCAATCGTAATTCTCTTCCACATTTCGCCTCTTTAGCAATATCCGGTATGTGTTGTGTACGCTGTGGTGCTACACGACGAGACGCATTCCGCGCAGATTATCTCGAGATCGACTTAGATCCCGCACGACGTGATGTATCACGATTAGGCGCACCGCGCGACCGATGCAGCCTGTTGTCTTCCTGAAATATTTATGACGGCAACTGCGAGGCCGTTTCGCGATAAACTCAAGCCGACGTGGTAATTTGCGCGGAAGCCCGCGGTGCCTCCTTACGGACAATTAGCCGTCGCGCCCCATGGGCTCTTTATTCCACGACGGCCTGAAAGAGCGGAGACGAAGGAGCGCGGAAAATACTCGTTCGGATGCTCGTGCTAGTACGAGCGTAATGCAGCACGTAACGTGGCTATCTATATTTTAATCAGTCATAATTAAATGAATATTTCATCCGACGCTCGTCGGAAGCTTGGGATGGGAGAAGAGCAGGAAAGAGAGGGAGAGCGCAAAGAGAGAGAGAGAGAGAGAGAGAAGATGAGGGACGTCACCGTGGAGCTTTTCGGTCCTAACAGGCGTCAGCCGCTGGGAAAGGGTTCCATGCAAATTCATGCCAGATTGGGAGCAAGGCACAAGGGTGGCGAGGGTGGATCCCGGACGGTTATGGAGGGTACCCCGACGCCATCGGAGTAAGAGGTTAGAGGCGTATGCGCGCTCGCGCAAGGAAACCGTGGAGATGACTAAAGAGCATTGAGAGCGAAGGCGGAGTTGGAAACGCGGTAGGGTGGAGACGGTTTTAAGAGAGAGGATTACAAGAGGAGATTTTGTAGGGCAGAGAGGCACACGGTGTGCGAGACACGAAAAATTTAACGGGGAGAGAGAGATGCGCGGGATGAGAGATAGGCCGCGAAATCTGCAGAAACTCCGGCGGAGCGAGTTTCCATGAAGAAATTTGAATAAAGGCGTGATTTGTTTATAAATCAGAATCGGAAATGAGTCCGTGAGAGTGCATATTAAAATGCAACGGAAGCCTCCCTTTCGAGCCGAATGCTCGATGCGAAAGGTAGTGAACGAGAGACTTTCGAGTGACACCCGGTGAACGAGATAAAGCAGACTCGCGAGTCTCTTCACCACCTTCTTTTTCTCCTTTCGATTTCTTCTTCCTCCGTAGCAACAAATCGAATTAAGTAACCTCATGGCCGCTCAGCAACAGGCACGAATCCGTAGCTGCTGAAATCGCCAAATTAGCAAAGATATTATTATACTAACGAAAAAGATGCATAATCGCCTTTATCTAATACTTCAAAATTATGATATCTTCTTTTAAGTACCTATCTTTTAAGATCGTAATGTGAGTACATAACAAACAGAAAATAAAGAGGCCCTAAATGGTTAAGTTGAATATATAGTGCTTAAATAATTCGGTGTAAATTTATATATAGGTATCACATATCTAATCCTGCAAACTGTGCGCCGAATTTAATTTTCAATCTTAAAACGCAATCTTAATAGAACTAACGTATAAGTAATATCAAATTAGATTGATAATGTAATAATATTAATACTCATCGACATCTTTATAATTCTAATAGATTTTATTGTAACAATCAATGTTGAACATCCTAAGTAAAACACAAGACATCATGATATCAAAATGTTATCAAAATTTGCAAAACGAATATTAAAAGTGACTTTTCAATCAGTTATAATTAATTTTATGGCTGTTTTAAGATACGTTATTGTAACTTCTGCTTGAATATGATACAATTTTGAACGAAATAAAATTTGAATCCAATCTTCGAAGTTCAAGTTTAGTAATTTTGATCTCATGAAGGGTACTAAAAGATACAAACAGGAAAAAAGTAATCTCGAATCTAGAAAATTGAATTCAAATCTTATTTCGTTCAGAATTGTACCTACCAAGTTCAAAAATTATAATATATCACCTTATCCAATAAATTCCTTATCAAATTCTTTGTGTCTCGCAATGATATAAATAAGTTTACGAGTAATTACTATTTATCAATTCTTCATAAAATCGAGTGTCATCAATAAAATAAAACTCTAATAAAATATGAAACTTGTATTTCTAGATAATACGATTTTAAACCAAACATTAATTTCTCGAAACTTTCCCATTTTTAACCACTCGTAACTCGTAGGCTATTCGCGAGAAAATCGCTGTTCTTCAGGGCGAGATCAAGCGCGATAATTCCGGGACTAACCCCGCATAAATCATCGTGCGGTCGCTTATAAAAAGCGTCAAGCGGAACCACCGGTTTACCTTGCGAACGACCACGAAGCGCGCAACACGATGAATTCTAACGAGGCAAGAGCGGGCCTGAAAGACCGGGCCAGAGACGAGGAGGCGAAGGGGACGATCGTGCATTTTTCAGTGCGCCCGTACTAAAAATATAACGGGACACTCTGCCGGTGTGTAACTTCTAAGGTCGCGGGTTCGATCCCCTCCGGACGGAAAACACACCGCTATTTCTAGAATCGCCACGGTGCACCCGCGGTTATGCATGTCGCGCGTGTACGCGACGTACGTGGGGTCTCTTCTTTACGCGTGTTCGCGCAAGGAGGGTACGTTCAACCGTGACGCTCACAAACGAAGGCACTCGTCCACGTGCGTCGCCGTGCCACGAGAGAAAAAGAAATGAGAAGACTATATATTATGATCGAGTCGATAACTTCGACAAAGTTTCTTAGAGCGTTACAACACAATCGTTAGAATACGAAAATAAGATACTATCTAGGTATGTGCTTTTTAATAGATTATTGTTTCATGTATAATAATTTTATAGATCGTCAAAATAATTACGTAGGACTTAGCTCAAACTAGCTGCTTAATAGAATATCAAAATATCTTACGATTCACTATTTTTACTCAATGCTCACTCAATGCTTGAGTTTCTTATATAGTTATTTTGACAATCCAGAATTATTTTTAGATCTGTGTATTTAGCTAAATTTATAATAAATACTTTAGTTTTTTCTATACATCGATAACTTCAATCTCAGAAAAACAACGTTGCAAATCAATGAAATGCAGAAATGTAAATCAAATAGATATTTGTAATAAAAACGAATAGTGAGTTTTGGCTATTTTTCAGATAACATGAAGAAGTGTACCGAGATATATACAAATAATATATATCACATTAAAAAACTCATTAAGCGGGATGAAGTACAGTTACCTTAAGAAAACATTGGGAGAACATAAAAGAAATCATGATATAAAAACAAATCTAACGTTATCATATTTAATGATAAAAAGTTGTTGAGTAAGACATCAAAACATTCCAAGAATTAAATAGCAAAGATAATATTGTTATTTAAGTGTATAATTGTAGGAAAGTTCTATCAGCGATTGACGAGTGATGAAAAATCCAATATAAAATAATCGTTTAGTTTTGATTTCTACTTCGATAACGAACAAGCTTATCAAGTTATTCGTTTTAACAATATAGTTTTTGTTGCTTAATTTCCGGGATATCTTGCTAAACAACTTTAGATTTATTGCCTTTGATAAGAATTTCTTCTTCCACGTTTCCGATGTTTCCCGATGATAAGTAAAGCGATACACCGCTCGACCAGACTCAATCTAAGAGTCACCTGGGGTGTTTTTATATTCCAGCGGTGAAAAAATGTAAATTATTATAAAATGAATATTATTTTCTTTTTTCTTAGACATATGTTCTTTTTTTTTTTAAACTATAATTTTTTACGAACTTTTAAATATGCAATTTCATCAAAATCCTGCAATAAAAAAGCATTATAGCAATTAAAATCTTTATTTTTTAAATATATTGTCATAATAAGATACTTAACATGCTTATTCAGTTTAATACCTATTTGTTTGATTTTTCTTTCTTTTTCAGAAAATTGTGAATAAATGTATAATGTTTTCAAATATCAATAAATTTGAAAGCAATCAGTAATATACAATATGTTGTTAATAATAGTGAATTTAATTGAAATAAATATAAAACACTCCAACAGATAATTGTTTATATAAAAAAAATGAGGATTCCCAGATTAAGTACTCCTTTAATATATAATTCGTACATCTTGAAAAATTCTTCATGTTAGCCAAAAAGCAGCCAAATCTTAACGTTTTCCTTTCTTTAATATCCTTTTTTTAATATAATATATACTCATTAATACACTCACAAGAATTTTTCACGGTTACGTTAATAATTTTAAACGAAATTCACAAAGCGACGTTATTATAGGTCGACGAGGTATAAAAGTTATACCTCGAGCGATACCGCGGGATCTCTTGTATGTTCAACGGGATTACTACAATATGGTGGAGACAATCACACTGAGCTATCTATACTCATATGCTGCAGTAAAAAAAAAAGAACCATGACCTTCACGTGCTCACAGAAATTCTTACGTTCGAATCGATAACTTCTGTGTCGCACAGTATGACATTCGAAGTTGACGATACATAGAAATAAATCGGAAGTACAATACAGATATTCTCTGTATGCACTTAATAGGTTGCTATATGGGGAGTATGTGCAATTGTGACGCTCACAAGTCATTCGCCTATGTACCTTTGATATATACATGTACTTTTATATATACGTCGCCTTTATTTATTTATGTAAACTTCACGATCGATAATTTTGTTTGAGCTTGAAACAGGTAGAACCTCACAAGAAACGTGAGGGTTCTTTGTGCATATAGAGAGCTAAAAGAAAGTCCACGCATACAAGCTACTTAATATTAATACATGTAGGAAAATCAAATTCTGCGCTATTTGGTGTTATATAGATAGGAGGATAGTTATTCTCAACATAAAAATAGAAAAAGAAAGAAAAAGGAGGAATTAAATCTTTACGTTAGAAATTAAACCATCAACTGACACATATACTGCGAATTTAAATATAATAAATATCTTCACATATTGTTAGATATCAAGAAGCAATAAAAAAACTGAGTTAAATAACGTTTTGTTATTCTTAATTTCCATATGTTTCAAAATGTAAATTAATTAATTTCATGAATGAATTGCTTAGTTTCAAAGTAAACAACGTCCATTTTAATGTACATAGTAAATAATAAACTAAAAAGACTTGAATTAAATTTAATATATTTATTGTTTATATAATTAAACTAAAACAATAAAGTTAAATTGTTCAACTCAATTGTTTCAGTTCAATTATAACGACATATTAAGTAGAACAGTAGCGACCTATATAGAAATTATTAAAAATAACTCAAACAATATTTTGGCGTTTTATAAATTTAATAGTGTATGTGTGTGATTTCATTTTTCGTCTAAAAATAGTATTACGTGTTGTCTATATAGTATAGGATGCTACTTTTAGCTGGAAAATCTGCAAACACACATGTATGAAGACTCTTGGGTGTACTTTTGAATTTAGAGTGTAAACGGCGCTAGATGGCTTTAAAGTCCTCGTAGATAGATTTTTTATATCTCTCTAATATACATCAGTTTTTGCGAACGTTAAACGTTTACAAGGAAATTTGAAATTACAATCGCTCTCTGTACAATTTCACGAGAGCAAGCGAACCCTGGGACATTTAAGGGCGTGCCCTTGATTGGCACGGAGATTGTTAAGAGGGTTAACAGGCCAGTGTGCACGCGCCGCTAGGCTCAATAGAAAAGAGCATGGGGTGAGAAGGGTTAGCGAGCGTGAGATGAAGCGCAATCGTAAAACTCGCCATCGTCGCCACGTTATATTACGTTAATATTGTAACTCTGAAATGCTGTGCGATGCTTCGGAGTATTGATCGACGAATGCGGAATCGCGAACACGCGCCCCTCGTTCGCGCTTGGCAGTCTAATACACGCAAAATGACGCAACTCCCTCCTACACATATACATGTACATTAAACACCCCATAAAAGCAGTCTCAAAAGCTACTTTGGCTGAATATTCAACCTTAAAGGTGACTCGTTCTAGTGTCCTCGTACCGTACAACGTACAATTTTCAAGTTGCTTTAGAAATGTTTTTATTCGTCAAATATTCGTCAAACAAAAATCATTATTGATATATCATTTTTATCATTATTAATATATAAATTATCACTATATATTAAATAATTCATAAGTTTATATAATTTAGCAAATATTATCCAATTAAATATACAGCACGATTTACATCTGCATCTCTAATCGGATAAACTTTATAATAACTTAAATCTTAATTTTTCTTTTATTCAACTTTTGACAGATAATTACCAATTAATTTTATCGTATTATCATATCATACGGCATCATACCATACGGTATGTTTTGACAATACAAGATACCTACTTATCAAAGTAAAGACTTATCTTTTAAATGGCAAATGAAAATACATATAGCGGTGTTTAGTACGCAACGTACATAAAATCTTTACATTCAATATATTATCACGAATTTCTCTGCCGTTCAGAAATCGATGTTGAACGTCGAACAACGACATCAAATAAAGAGTTTTACGAGCTAATCGATATCCATTGGCAAGTGCCAGCGACAGCAGTTGGGCAACGAATAGCTCATCCGAAGTTGTACAAACGCCGTATGGTACATGTACCCCATGGTACGAATAAATTAGCACGAGAGTCAAGAGACGTTGCATTCAATGGGACGTTTAAGGGGTAGTTAATTGGCGCATTAACTACACCGCTAAACATACTTGCGCACGCATGCATGCGTGTATACATCCCGCTTCGTCCTATTCATCGATTTGCGCGTGAATTGAAATAGGGAACGGGCGGGCGACGTAACAAGAGTGAATAGTCTCTCCAATCGGCATTAAATTGAAACAATCATTGATACATGATATTGTAGCTCTGAATGCGATCATTTCGTGCGTTGAAACCATTTTAGCTAATACGGCATCTCAATTCACTGACACTACTTTCCGACGAGTGTTCTCAATTCCATCATTCGCTACTACAATGGCTATTGTCAAAAAGCTGAAATGATATTTAAGAATCAATATTTAAGAATATAAAGACAATAAATAATATTTATTAACTACTAATATATTGTCGGGTTTAATAACGCTTAAGAGCATTTCATCTGTTCCTGGTACTATACATCTTTTAATTTAAAGACAAGTAAATATGAAACGACCAAATGACAGTCAAGCAGGATTTTGGTTGCTAAATTAATGTGTGAATTTTATTTACTACATATGTAGTTCTCCCAATCGCGTGCCGAAAATTCTTCAGACTTACAACGCAACTCTAAACAACTACCGCAGTAATATCACAAAGTTAAATTGACAAACAATCTAACAATTTTTGATGCTTATAGCATCTTATTAGATCTTTAATAAATATTAAAATTTTTTAAACGATGTAATGTTAAAGTACTAAACTAATGATTCGAAATCTGCGAAAAATTAAAGATTGTAAAGAATATCACAAGTTTGGCGTTTCGTCCCGGCTTCCCACTACTAGACTCATCAGTAAGGTAATGTAGTGGGAGCCTACCTTAGACGCCTGGGGGAGATATTAGAAAGAAGTTCTATATAAACATATACTCGTGTCTTTTCGCACTTGCGAGAA
>NW_017276489.1:928053-956002 GCF_001594065.2 Cyphomyrmex costatus | reverse complement strand
ATTGTAAAGAATATCATTACGTCGACCAAGCCAACAGAGGTCTATAGTTACTCGTTGCCATTTCTCGCAAGTGCGAAAAGACACGAGTATATGTTTATATAGAACTTCTTTCTAATATCTCCCCCAGGCGTCTAAGGTAGGCTCCCACTACATTACCTTACTGATGAGTCTAGTAGTGGGAAGCCGGGACGAAACGCCAAACTTGTGATATTCTTTACAATCTTTAATTTTTCGCAGATTTCGAATCATTAGTTTAGTACTTTAACATTACATCGTTTAAAAAATTTTAATATTTATTAAAGATCTAATAAGATGCTATAAGCATCAAAAATTGTTAGATTGTTTGTCAATTTAACTTTGTGATATTACTGCGGTAGTTGTTTAGAGTTGCGTTGTAAGTCTGAAGAATTTTCGGCACGCGATTGGGAGAACTACATATGTAGTAAATAAAATTCACACATTAATTTAGCAACCAAAATCCTGCTTGACTGTCATTTGGTCGTTTCATATTTACTTGTCTTAGAATTTCGACGGTCCAATATAAATCGTAATCTTTTAATTTACGTTCGATTTTTCATACAAAGATCTGCGAATTAAAAATCTAAGATCCTAAATTAAAAACGCGCACACGCAAGAATAGAGAGTTACATTATTTATTCTGACTTGAGAAATAAATAACGATCCACTCCAGTTTTCTTCGGCGTTTCCCTCGGTACATCCGAAAGCATCGTGACTTCTAGAAATATTTACCTTCTATCTTATGCCTCGGAGATTTACGGGGTCGAAAGCTTTTTTATTCCCTCTTCACGTACGACTTGCCTCGTTAATTCAATTACTTTTCCCCGATCGTACGATCTCGTTTTACGATTCGCCAGAAAGTCGTTCGATGCGCCGCGTTTGGCTCGATTCAGAATCGGGGAAAACGCTTCTATAAATCGTAAATCGAGGAAACGAGAATCGCGATAAAGTCGTCGATTGATCGCAGCCTCCTTACGGAGGCGTCCTTTCGAGTATCTCTTGGTAATCGTCTCGTGAGAAGGCAAAGCTCTGATTTAAAAGTATGAATGGAAAGATAAACACTCTGTTGTCTACGATAGAAACTTTGGGAAACTTACTTATCTATTGTTTTTACTAAAAAAAAATTGCAAAACTATCGTTTGCTATCTGTAACATATACAGTTGGAGCTTTTCAATTTTCAATATTACGTGATTGTTAATAATAGCGCTTTGAAAGTGACACAAGAGAATAAAAAACACGATTTTCGAGTTATCACTATTAATGAGTTAGATAACACACACACATACATGTTACTCTGTCAACTATCTTAAATATATTAATGTAATTTCATGAAAAATTGTCAAAATATCATAATTCATAAAGGGCAGTTTAAAAAAAATCGTCATAGCTTTAAAAGGATCGTTTTCTTTAAATTATAAAAAATAAAAATAAAATTTGATTGTATTAAAAATATGTTCTTTTGATTATGTTAAAAATATATTCTTTTTGTCAATATTATTATATTTGATTAGCCAAAAATTTTCTGTTAAATTAAAAAGTACTTTTTCTCTTTTTGTGGCAAACTTAATTTCTTAATTACTTCACTTTTGAAATAAAAAAGCGATATCAAATAAATTTAACGATTCTGACGCTTTCATCAGGATGGCTGAATACATTTTTACATGAAAAATTATTTACCTGCAAATCAAGTGATAATCAATGTTAATACGTCTTACCGGATTGAAAATGATGAAATAAGATGAAGGTACATTTTCATAAACTTCGTCATTAAATGGCGAAAGAGAACGCGCAGGATCAAGTCTATTCCGTTCAACGTGATTCCCATAGAAACGATTATAGAGCCGTAAATTACTCCCAAGTGCCCCGAGGAACTTGCTCTTTATACGCTACGTTAAATTGAAGACTCTTAATAGTGATGTAACGCCCGTGTTCGAGGTGGGTGCGCGCGTTATAATTAAAGAGGACGTATTATCCCGGCAATTATCGTCCGGTACTGCTAAAGCGCACGACATCACGGTGATCGCATAAACCTGCAGCACGTCTTCTGGCTTGCACGAAACGATTTTGCATACTTTTACACCTCGTAACTTACCCGTTATGAATATTTCAAGACGCCTCTAATTACATTCTATGATTTCAGATTTATACATATTTCATAATCTTAAATATATATTATATTTAAAGGATTTTTCCAAAAAAACTTTGAAAAATTAAATTTTTAGATTCTTATCGGAACAAAATTATTCATAATGTGATATTACTACGATAAAGAATGATTTAATAGCAATGTGACATAAAGAATGGTTTAATGGCGCCATATAATCTAGATTAAAAAAAGACTTTTATTTAGTTAGCTGTAAAATCTTTTATTTATTAAAACAATCCATGATATTGAAAAGTACGTAACATAAAGTGTACTTTCCAATGACAAAACAAATTTGAAAATCGAAAAAATTTTGTGTTCATAAATTTAAGAAGTTTCAAAATTATGTAAATATTAATCAGTAATACGTACGCAAGAACACTCTAATTAAACGATTTTGATCATTTGGTAGAGATAATTTGTACATTCGGACCACGCACAAGTCATCAAACGTTAACTATATCGAGGTACTGCTTCAGCCCTCTCAACAGGACGACCTACATTACCATGCGGCTCCTCGTCGTTCGTGAACGGGGGAGTAGATGGAAATCCGGGTAAGGGGTCGGGTTTTCCCCGGTTGCCTATCCCATCCTCGTATCCGGGCACCCTTCCGAAACGTCCTTCAAAGCGACCCCGGTTGCGAAAGTGTTGTCGTCGTTAAGATTCTCGAGAAATTCCCTCGCGAAATACGCACCGGATGCTCTCGCGTGTCTGTCACGGCTCGAAACATCTCCCTTTCGATCCTCATTCCGACTCGCGCCCTCGCCCTTCAAAATCGTGAATTGCGAAACGTACTCTATTCGCGATTTGAAGGCACGTCGTTCATTTTAACATAGATCGGCTTGCACGTTTGATCTGTCGTGATCCATCGAAATCTTGATGTATCAGTGACACTTATCGTACATTTCAGTGCGACGGTTTATTTTCGTGACGGCAATTTCAAAAATGTCACCAGAATCATAAAGCTTTTAATAAATGTTCATCGTTCAATAATTTTTTCAATATCTATACTAGGAAAAATGTTTTGTTCCATAAACCAAAATTTTGCTGTGACAATTTGACTAAAACACGTCGAACAAAAATTTTTTATTAAAATGTACCGAATAAACTATAATTTTATCTAAATAATTTAGTTGGTATAAAAAAAAAATTGGTTACTGTTAAAAAATATCTCAATTAAACAGTTTCGTTAAAGGCACTACATTTTTTTGCTCGTGTAAATCTCAGTATTAATTGCATATAATTCGAATCGTAATTAAATGTACAGTTCTAATTGCATATACATGATTCGAATCGTAACTACTTATATTGCCGACAATCAGACATTAATTTTATTGTTGTTACATTGACGGTTTTTAGAATTTAATATTGTGTATTAATTTTAATTACTGCACAAGAATATTCCATAATGTTACTGTTGTTAATTCTACCATGTTTTCTGTCTCCGGTGGAATACCGTTTTTCTTTACGAAAGAATGTAGTCTCGGTTGTTGAAAAGGGAGACGGACTATTGTTGTGAGATTATAAAGAGAGCCCGTTTTCGGTGGTATTGTCCACCAAGAAATTCGAAACTTCGCTTCGTGGAATCTGGTCCTTAGAGTTTGTTCAGCAAGATGAAGGCGTAATTATTAAAACGAACGCGGTCTCCCCTTTGCGTTTGATAATCAAGAGGATAAAGACGTCCGGAGTTTCTATTGAAGGCACGAACTAAAATCCGACGAATGTCTCGTTGTAACATTCAAACATCTTATTGGAATTTTTTTCATAACATAATTAATTTTATAATTTATATTTTGTTTTCTATCTATTATTTAGATGCTTTTGACGCTGAACAGAAAAATGTATAAAAATGATACAACGTCATACCGAAAAAATAATGTTAATGAAGTATCTACAAAACTAGATACAAATCTAGGAATAATTTTGTTTGGATCATCAAAATAAATACGTAAGACGCTTAAGCGTTGATGACATTGATACAAAAAATTTCAACATTTTAGCAATGAGCTTGAAAGTGTTACTTTAAATGTTTTAGCAAAATCATTCTTTTGATGTAGTGTTCAATTTTGAACAATTTGACATTGGAAGATGAATTCAGTTTGAGGTATCTTTATTTATTATCGGTAATTTGTAAAACACATGATTGTAAATCAAATTTTGATAAAGCAACGAATCTAACGACGACAAATAATTGCTGGAAAAAAGTTTCTACGATCAAACTTACCAAAATCTCGCTTGATCGTGAACTAAATGACGTGTGAGCAATCGGAAAATCCATCGACATAAACATGAAGAACGATTTGGGAATTGCGTAAGTACTGTACCTCTTGGTCAGCTCCCTCAGGCCCGACAATCAGGGGATCGAGAACCGGCAGGATCTCGGCCGGTTCTCGATTAATCCTTCGGGAGGCGGACTCCAGCCCCTCTCCATCCAAGCCGCAATCTCTTTTTCTCTTTTCTTCTTTCGTTTCCTCCTTCTATCTCTTCATCTTTCTCCATCTCGTTCTTATAATTCTCATCACGAATAGACTGCGCGGCGAAACACATGAGTTTTTATCAACCGTGAGGATAACGAGCGAGCAAATTACGGTGATCGGCGTAATGATCGAAGCGCAGTGACTCTGTGTGACCGCCCAATATAACGTGAATGCAACTGGATGAAAAATAAGTTGGGAAGACACTTCCTCGGGACAGTGACAGGCGTAAAAATAACGCGGTGAAAAGAACGATTATTCTCCGTAACGAGATATTCGACATTAATTTTTTCCAACTCAGCACCAACAACGGTAAACCTTTTTTCCCCTCCATGTCTTGCACACATTCAACTTTCAGGCCATTAACAAAGCACAATTCTTTTTTCTTTTTTTTTTTGGCTGTTTTTCACATTTGTGCTTACGGCTTTATCATTTAATTGAATTACTTGTCTATATGCACCTTCATTCTCTTTAATCGTGAAACAATAGAGTGTCGCGTAACGTAAAGCTCGACGCACACTTTTTACACATACTCGTGTATCTATAGATAATTCGTGATGCATCGGATAATTAATTACCTTTCAGTTTCGTTCATCGATGTAATATTAATGCCGCTGGGCTTAACTGGAGGTGCGATCGTTCGTTTAGGAATTTACGATACCTAACCGGATACGTTCGCGCTCAATAATCGAACGTAATGTCTCGTGAATTTTCGAAGCTTGTTACACGCGCTCATGGGAATTACAAAGCAAGCGGGCTGACGTGTCGTAAACGAGAGGCATCTGCGTTTGAGAGGCGAACGGGGCGCGCACGGCGATGATGAAAATCACAGGTTTTAAAGTTCTCGTTCGAACGAGCCATATGCCGTTCGAAGAGATTTGTAAATTTACGACTCAACGTGACGGGTACTTAGAGCACTCGTAATGGCCACACGAGCGCCCGATTTGTTAGTTATTAGAATGCGAGCAAAAATATAATTTGCGGTAATATTCCGGCGACGAGAGACCGCCTCCTTGGCAGCTGTTCCTCAAGCGCTGTCCGAGCGCACCGTATACTTTTCCGCGAAATTTTAGCCTGATTCTCGGCATCGCCCAACGAGATCCGTCATGAAAGTCGAAACGACAACGGACCGAGAGAGATTCGAGACTCTCGGGAGCACGTTCGTTAATTACAGAACGAGGAGAGAGAGCCCCTTGGGATTCCTGTTACCACCCGTTATTCGATCCGTAGGTGAAACCAGCCTCCTTCGTTGTGCCACGATCATGGCCTATAGCGTAAAGCGAGAGAGAAATGCGAGAGTTTGGTGAAAATGAGACGGAAGATGGATTACGGAAGTAACAATGAGAGACAGATTTACGAAGAAAGTGAATAGGGAGAAAGGAATGTACACATGAAAAGCTGACTGGCTAATTGAAATGCGACGGACAACGTGAAACAATGTAACTGTTAAAAATGCATGTAGGATGATCCTATGCTGGAAGAATAAAAATGAAGAGGTAACAGTATATTTATGAAACTACATTGTTAAATTCATAACGTTAAATTATACTCAATTTGAGTTTATTTATAGATCAACATTTCTTTTCTCTATTATGTCATTAATTTTATGGAGTTAAATAGATGTAAACAATTTAACTCGAGAAAATGTATTAAATTTGACTGAAATTTATGTAGTTTATCTTTTAGTATGTTCTCGTACCTTATATAGATATTGTTCTCTTTAAAATTAATCATGGAAATGGATTAATTTACATTTTGATATATATGAAAGTTAATAACAAATTGTTATTCAATTCAAGGAATTTAATTATTTACTTCTTTCATATTTAACATTGTTACGTCTATTTCTATTAAGGTAGATAATCTCGGTTCGACTTTTACTCTTAATCTTAAAATTAGAAACAGATGGAGAAAGAGAGAGAGAGTTGAATCAAAATTAAAGATACATCATATCCAAAAACATTATCAAAAATATACATATTTCTAATGTTCTATTATTACATTGTAAAAAGTAAAAAGTTAATTTTAACTTAAAGACGTATAGTGGAAAAATGTTAAAATTAACATTTTTGCATTAACGTTTTATTTTTTACAGTATATATATCTGTGACAATGAGTTATCTATAAAATTCGAGTATAATTCTCTAAGTGGTTTAAAAATTTTTAATTTTATTGTTCTCACACACACACACACACACACACACACACACACACACACACACACAAGTAAAAAAAATTGTGTTTTATAGCACTTATTTTTGTATAGATATTTGATAAAGTCGTAGTATTACAAATTAAATCAAATGTTTTACATATGCTAATAAAACTTTATAATAATTATATCATAATTATATATTTGTAAGGAATTATTTTGTTTTTTATAGTTGGTTTCAAAAAATTTATGACAATTTTTTAGCTGATATTAACTGATATTGATTTTTTTAGTTGATATAGTACAGTCAAAACATCCCTTAAAGTTAATCTTTGGGGATTATGCACGATTAGTTTGACACACAGTCACCCAATAATTCTTCGAATTTGTATTATAGTTGGAATAAAAATATCCGCACCGTGCCATCGCTATGATATCTGCACACGTCTTCTATCGAAACTATAGATGATTATCCTCTCACCCTAAAATCCCATACATCATCAACGCTATATATAATAGTATATACATTCCCCATGTTACAGTTCTTTGATAAACCCAAGCTGATCCTGTAGTGAAGGAGATAAAAACGATATCCTCAAGATCAAATTTCTTTTAGCACGTGCTTTCCTTCAATGACAGTTACTTATAAATCAACGAGTCGCGGCAACGATTCCTCGCAGAATTTTTACGCCGTCTACGTTTCTGCGACTAATGACGAATTTACACAAAATCAATAAAAATATGATTCGAACAAACAATTACTTACATATATATCTCTTTCTCTCTTATTTAAGAACCTCAAAGAAAAAATAAATTCGTGATTCGATTTGCTTCGCCATTGACTTGGCGCAAATCGGCCATAGCGACGAGGATTCAGCCGACTTATCGTATAAGGAAAAAAATCAGTTGGCTGGCGAAATCAGAACATAAAATCGGGTACATCGAATCAGAAAATCAACGGGAAAAAGTGCAAGAAAGGGATCGTTCAATGAGGGCCGAAGAAATAACGCAGTGTAGCGCGCCTCCTTTTAACGCCAGTCTTCGATCAGCGCGCATGGAAACAAGAGCAAATTCAATTACATCCCCGGATTCAATATTGCTCGGCTCGTCCGCTCTCGTGGAGAGGGTAACGCTAGCGGCAAACACCCTATAAACAAGGGGAGATTCTATACGCGCTCAAGTCTCCTCGAGAGGAAGACGAAGAGTGGGTACGCGTGTACATGCGCGCGAAGGGGAGAGGAAGGATGCCGAGGGTTAAAGATACGAGGGTGAGAAGGGAATACGGGGGAGGGTGAAACGAATCGGGGGATGAAGAAGAGACGTGGAAAAGGACGGATCGATCCCGACCGACTGAATACGTCTCGCATCGCGACGGCGTATAAGTATCGCGAGCGCGCGGGGGAGAAAGGCGAAAAGATTGATAGACGGATGGAGATATACGATATATCTATCAAGAAGTTCTCGAAAGACAGAAACGCGTATTTAATCTGCAAGCGTCATAAATCACGTTACTCCGAATTCAAGTAGCATACGTGCAATCAGTATTCATGCCTTTAAATAAGCACTCACGTATCATAAAGAGTTGGTAATGAAGACAAATGAAATTGCGTGAGCGATTATATTCGCCGCCGGGACAAAAAAATAATTTTTTACTTTAACAGCAGTGCTCGTTTAGCTGTAAATACCATGTAGGTAAGACCATTTCGCCAAATTGAACAAACCTGAATTCAATATGAATCAATCTTGACCTTACTTAAAACTAGCCTTGACCAATCTGACGTGAAATTAAACAAAGAAAGATTATATTTGTGTAGAAAAAAAATTAATTCTTATATCAAAAATGCAAAGCTTGTCGATCGTAAGTCTTAATTATAATCGAAAGAAAATAATTGGATACTGAAAGAAAAAAAAATTCAAGGAAACTTTGTCTTTTAATTAATTTTTAAGCAATATCAATCAAAATTCCAAAAATTACATTCAGATATCGTTTGCAGTTTGACTCATCACATTCATAGACACGCAGTTCTCATACGCAGAAAAAAATCGATGCACCTAACAATTCAAATCGTCGCAGATAACGACGACAGCTATGACGATTCGCCAGGGGGTTATCCGTCGTAATGAAATGAGCAAAAGTCACCCTCCTTTTTCAACTCGGTGAATAAGAGATGAGAGAAGGGTACTTACACAAAGTAACTAATCCTCGTGTCGCAGAGGAGCTTACAAAAGACTCGTTCTCGCGAGTAAAGGAGGGAGGGAAGAAGAGCAAGCGTTAGCGCCAGACTTCGAGTCGTCTTCATAATGCATCGGCATTCTCGCGCGCGATCCCTAAACCTTTCTTCGTCCTGTTGAGCAGCCCCGCACGTACGGAACATGCGAGGATTTGGGCAAAATGCAACCCTAAACATTCTAGAATGTTTTATAAATGTATCTTGACGCTGTCATTAGTTTCGCTCTTCTAATTACACGTGCTTGAGTTAAGCGATAAAAAAAATGTTCACTCGAAAATATTGAAAATTTGAAAATTCTAATGCCGCTTCAAAGAAATTCTTCAAAAGGATTTCCAATTAATGAAATTAATTAATAAAATTGTATTGACCAAAACGGTCGTTTGAATTTCTTTATTACAAAATTTGTATTTGATAGGAACATAGAAATACGATTTTCTTTTTCTCTGTTTTTAAAACGGGAATAATATCCCATTTTCAAAAATTACATTTCGCAGTAAAGGGAATTTAATAAAATCCTCTATTATATAAGTCAACAAACGTGTAAATTTCCAGCGAAATCGAACTATTCTTCGCGTTTTAACCTGTCGGTGAGCAAATAACAGCACAGAAAATACTTTGTGACAAACTCGTGGATGGTGATTACGATCTCTCGCATCCACAAAGGGAATTACAGGATTACGATGGGGCGGCTCGTGCGGGCACGATAAAAAAAAGCATCACGCGCGAGAGGAAGTATGTCGCGAAACGTGTAACCCGTTAAAATTGCACGCGCCAATGTGCCGTTGCATACGCGTATCCAGCAAATGCACGGTGCAGTCGGTCGGTCCATCAAGAACACCATATGGGTTGTAAACTACTTTCGATGGTTGAAAAAGCTGCATTGGTGCCTTGTTAGCGAATAATGACGACGCGATATTACGAACTCAACGTATCACGCGGGCGTTAGGGTAACGGCTTGCGATCTCTCGCAAGCGAATAATGAACGGACCCGTTTATAGCAAACGTCGTCGCACGATATGCATCGCAGTAATTGCTATTTACCGCCGCAAATGCTGTCGCAGCTGCGCCATTCAGGTTGGACGTGTATCTTTCGCCATTTCGTCTTATCGAATTGTCCCTAACTCTAATTTACGAAGACAGCTCTTGAGACTTCGAGAATAAGATTATAAAGTAGACGTAATGCGTCAGATAGGATTGGCGTGTTTATGAATTTTGTACGTTCACGCGAATAAACGAGTAGAAGATCGTTTTCTCCCGTTAACAACATCGAAAATTGAACCCGTCGAAATTATACGCCGTTTTCATTTCCCGGATTTAATTAGAATTACGTTTGACGATCGTCACTCGAGGCTGTCGCTACTAGCTCACTTCCATTTACCGCGTAATATGTATTATGTATCGGTGAGGGGGACGAGAGAGTGGATTTGGGTTGAGGCAGATGGTACGCCGAGAGCCCAATTCGGGGGATGACCTGAGTTGCGGCAGAAGGGTCGTATGCGATTTAAATCCTAGGCAAACCTACAGAGAACCGTCCACGCTTTTTAAATCCCTTTGGCGTGGGTGCGGGTTGCACCGAACATAATGAAGTTAACGTCGTGTTAACCAACTGACTGAGCGTGACGAATTTGTGTGTGCTGGGATTATTTATCGTTGTAAACTCCAGAGATCAAAAATGTGTTTCGCAACTGTGTTAGTTAAAGATGTCAAAACGAAAAGAATAATTTTTTTTAGAATTAAATTATCAAGATGACAGTTCCAATTATGAGTCAAATTAACGAAATTTTAAATATCTTATAGATATACAAATATTAATAAAATTACAGAATTTCTTGATGCAATCTTTAACTTTTCGCAATTATTGTAATATGAAATCACTTCCTCAATCTCATAGCTGATATTTAATTAATTCTTTGAAATTATGATTATCTTCTAATTAATTCTATTTAGTACATTATATTTCATTATAATAGCTAAAACAAAGTAAATTTAATATTATTGACGTAAATAATTTTACACAAAATGGTAGAATTACTTTAAATATTAATAATATTATTACACTGTTACAAAAGAACAATAGTAACTCAATTCTTTAAGTTAAATATAATAACATTTTGCTATTTTTAATTTCCATTGTGTCAAAACATAAATCAGTCCATTAATTTCTACGGTCAGTTTCATACATATATAATAAGTTAAATTTAAGTCAAACTTAATACATCTTCTTGAGTTAAACTGTTCAACTCCATTGTTTTAAATTAACGATCTATTAAGTAGTGACGATCTATAAAAATGATTGAAAATTTAAATTGGACAATTTGACATTAAGAACAATGTAAATACGCAAGGTCTACTTAATAATTCATTAAAATATAAATTGCAATGTTTTTGATTTATTTAGATAAAAATAAATACGCGATAAGTCGTTGTTTTCACTTTTTGCTACAATAAATTGGCGCGCGTGCGATTCCGGCAATTCAATTTCTAGGCCATGGAGTTACAAGTTTATATGACGATGCGAACTTTCTCCGCACTTGAATCATAGATCTCCATCGGGCAGGCTGCCAAATACACTACACCACCCCTAGCGTTTCCAGCCTACCGGTTCGGCGAACCTTGCGCTAGCCCAACTCACCCCTGTAACGAATACTAGAATGCGCGGGGTGAGAAAAGTGGCAGGCAGGCAAGCGGACTTCTCGCGCGAGCTGACAAAAAGCTTGATTTACAGTACGAGGCGTCTGTTTCTGTCTCTCTGTCTTGAATTTATGAGATCCTTTCACGCTTAATAAAGCTCGTTTAACAGAACTTGATAATAAATCGTTCGCGATTGAGAACATTTGGAAACCGTATACCGGAAATACCGACGTAATATACACGGAGATATAAAACTAAATCTTCTACTCTCACAACGTCGCGATCCAACTTACAGATGACGATAGAATTCGGCAATCGAAAGGCGGATGTCGCGCGAAACAATGCGAAAGTCCTGCCACGAGCAGGACTTGTCGAAAACAAGGCGAATTAACGCGGGGCACGATCTCAAGCACGGCTTCGAGCGTTTTAATTAAACGGATAAATCACGCGAGATTCATCAATGAGAGACGTGAGATTATATTAAGTTCTGGCACGAAACGTGCGAGAGAAGACAAAAGCGACGGAGACGAGCATCGTGCTTTTATTATATTTTCCTTTACGAAATTAATCACCTCCTCCCTCCCATTAGAGTTCCGCCCTCTCTCCGTCCCTTTACTTCCGCGATCTCGCGTCAGAGCTTAAATCACGACGCTGACACCCGCAGAATGTAATTGTTACCTCTCGGACTCCCAGCCATCCCTGTGTAGCCACCCCCTGATTCGCGCCATGAGCATAAAGAATCCATAACTCAAGCGACTCGCGCTTTTTCCGTTCCTTTATTCGAAACATCGCTCCTTCTTCTACCACGTCAACTTCCTTTCTTTTTCTCAAGGCATCCCTTTGGATGCACACAGCAGCTCATCGTCGTTTAAAGACGCGCTTAATTTCCACCCGCGGATCCAACGAATGGCTAAAGTTCTTTTACGCTTCGCCACCCCTCGGAACCAACACGAAATGACTACGAATTAATCTCGGCCTTTCAACCGAAACAAAAAATACAAAAAATTACTCCAAAATAAGATATTATTATAAAATTATTAAATTATATATTTTTTTAAAATAAATTTTAAGATATTAATAGCATTATTATCAAATCGACGATCAATTTAATTTGTCATATTATTATTTCAATTTATGATTATGTTATAAGTTCGACAATAATCGGTACGTAGTTTATATAACTAAAAGATGCATTTAAAATGTATATTATTATTTAGCACAAATGACTATAATCTCGACTGTATTTAGTATCTCACTTATTTATTGTATAAAACTTGAAAAGGAATCTTTAAAAAAGGGAAAACATTTTTTTAAAATAACGTTTTACGTTTTCTCACGATATTATAGAATCACCGTTGTCGAAACATGGATATCGACGTGGCGTCACCTTCCGGACGTGAGAACGTTGTCTTTGCGATATCATGAAACGTCGTGCGAGCGAGGAGACTCGGAGAGAAGGGCTCATCTTACTTTCTGTATCTGTTTGTGACGCATTCTTCTCCACGTAGGGCGCACTCCTCTTCTCTCTCATTCGTTCCCAAGTTTTTTTCCCTCCGGTTTTCTTTCCCTCGAGATGCCCTCCCGTACGTGCGGGAGGACCTCCTCGGGGATGAACAGCGCCATTCTGCCGGCGACAAAAGTAGAATTTCTTGCTCCTGGCGGTGCACTCGTTCGGAAGGCGGCCACGCCGCCACCGCCTCTCACTTTCCGGGGTAGGAATCTGTCGTTGGCAGATGATCCATTGAAACGAATCCATCCTCATACCCGCCAATGTACGGCGTTATGCGCTGCCACCCATGAAGTCATTCAACGACACGCGACCAGTCTGCCGCGATTGACATGACGTGACGTGGTGTGATAGAATGCGATGTGACACGTTGCGATGCTAGGCATCGCGGCGCTTTTACCATTCAACCAATCGCGTGGATCACAGGAAACAATCTTACTAACCAGTAAAGAATTTCATAAGATAGATTGAAGTAGATAGTCACAGATTGATATGTTCATGATACAATCCGGTCCCCTTGTATTCCATCGTTGAAGATGACGAGATAAAGGTCATACCGCTTTATATGATAAAATTATGAAGTTAGATACCAAGATATTATTAGCCTCTGCTATTACGGGAACAGGGACAATTTTATCATGTACATAAATCCGTAAAAATGTAGGAATTAAGCCATAATAGTTAACAAGCGACAAGAATTACCATGCTCTAATTCCAACTTAATAAGCATTTAAAGTATCAGATACATGGAAACTTGCATGAAATAACGATTTTACTAAAGTATCTAATTTAACTAGATACAGATCTGAAAATAATTTTATTGAAGACCAAAATAATTATGTAAAAAAATCAAGCACATGATGAGCAATGCTGCAAAAAGATTTTGACATTCTAGTAAATAGCTCGAGTGTTATTACATAATTATTTTGATAATTATTTTTAGATCTATGTGTAGCTAAATTTTTCAGCAAAACATTCTTTTTGTGTGGAAATATTTTATCGTTAGTGGAAATTAGAACAAGAAAAAATCCAACAAAAGAAAGAATTCTATTTTCGGTCGAAGAAGATCTTATTGGTTAACACGTTTCGTACAGAATCAATTTTACGTGAATGCTTCTCTATATAGCCGAAACATTTTCTAGTCTGAATAAAAAATCCAACTTGAATTGTTGATAATTCACGGGACACGAAACGTGTTAATAATATTTATATGTAAATTTACGAATACATTTTTCAGTTCTATGTATAAACTAAATACATATACATTGATTCAAGTTATCTTGAAACGTAATAATAAACTGAAGTTGAAAATAACATCACAAATTATGTCGATCGTCAATTTACTGGAAATATTTTAAGTATTAATATTAATAACTTCGTGTGGAACAAATTAAAACAAGAACGTCTTAGAGCCGATTGCACCAACGTGATTTCGATTTTAAGCGAGACTTAAAACTGTCTCTATCTCTATCTCTCTTTCGACTTTAAAACGAGATTAACAGTAACGTTGGTGCAATCAGGCCTTAAGATCTTAAACTCCCAAAGAGAGCGGATTTAGAAAAACCGATAATTACACAGATAATAATTTTAAGGTATTAACGGAATTTGCTAAAGTATTTGACACCGATACTTATGAGCACCGCTGCTCGGAAGTATCAGATATCGATAACTCGTATCTGAAATAAATCCTAAGATCGTACTAGAATGCTTGCGAGCTTTTTGTCTGCAGCGAGTGAAACATTACGGCGGAATAAGAAACTAATTCGGTCCATCTAAAAACTCGGGATCGCCCGCGACGCGCGCTGAAAAGAACAGAGCGACCGAGTGAAACGACGTCGTTGTCGTGACCGTTTTTCTTGGGAGTGCGGGACGCAAAAAATAAAGACATTAGTATTGATCTCCGTGAAATTAATGAGGAAATCAGAGACTGGAACGCGGCAGACGCCGCGTCGCGGCGAACGAGGAAACGGAAGAAACTTTTCCCAACTGTCATTTGTTTCTCGGGCACGCCGACCACCCCAGTGCAGTGGAAGTCGTTCTCGAGACCGATGTCGTGTTCTTCTCCTTCATCCAACGGTGACGCACACGACGCATCCCCCGCGACACTACTCGCGTAGTGTATACACGTCCATCTAATCGCGATCGCGAGGGGTTCTTTTCTCTGGCTTATATCGCTGTATTATGTGAGGACAAATAACGGTCGTTAGGTGGTCCACGGTTATGGTTACAGCGTGCCATCATTAAGATACGATGCGATCCGGACAATGCACTATTTTTTCCTTCATTATCTCATTAGGTATTTTCCGCTATATTATTCGTTGGATTGATGACTTTGTGCTTCTTTCGGAAATTTAACTTTCTGTATTTCTGCTCATGTCTAGAAATTACACTGAGAGAAAAGTGTTTAGTATTTATGACTACAATTGTATGGTAAAATAATTATGGTTAGAAGTTCCATTTTATGATTATTACTGCTATATCATGTTAGTATATATAATAATAACCATATATGTATAATTCACTCAAACGTGAAAAAATTATATTATAAATTATGATAATTTCAAATATACTAATACGGTATAATATCAAGATGTGTAAATGGTAATAAAATAAACATTTTTATTCCATAAATGCCATCGCAATTAGTAAATATAACCGTTTTCTTAAATTCATTTACAATTTATGTGGCGATAAATAGAAAATATGTTTTAAAAAAATTAAAAATTTTCAAATAGAGTATGTTACTATTATTAATAACACAATTGACTACATTTGCATGACTGAAACAATTATAAATATATAGATGTCCTAAAAATGACTAAAAATTGTAGTTAAATGATGGTAATTGCAATCATTTCTTTCTCTCAGTGTAATAGTCTCTAATTAAGTCTCTAATTAAGTCTCCGATATTTCTATCGTAATCGACAAATTTTCGAGTTAATATCTCCTTTTACGCTCTCGCACCCTTCTCATCTTGCTTGAAGACGAGTTACGGGAGCAATCTGCAACGCAAATACACTAATGTTCCTTTTTACCAAATGTATCGTGCAAGAGTATCGGGAAAGAGAGAACGGGGGCGGCAATTTAAACCCCAAAACGAAGGGCAGATCGGAATGTTGTCCCGGTTTTTAGCGAGCGGTTGAAAAAATTCAAATCAAATGCAAACGAGAGCAAGGAATTAAATATCTCAGGGTGGCGAAAGGAAGAGGAGAAGGAGAGGACGAGGAAAGAAAGCGAGAAACCCGGTCGAAGAATGCGAAATTCTCTGCCCCCAAAACGAGGAGAGTTGCAAGGAACTTTGTGGGGTGGTAGGAGTGGCGGCACTGTCACACCGAGAATTAGTTCAGGATTAACTGGTGGGGCTTCGAGGTGATTATTGGAGCTTTGCCAGTTGGAAGACGATAAGACCCTGTTAATCAGCCAGGCCGCGCCTTATTCCTTGCGTAGTTACGTTTTGTGACGAGCTCGGCGCCTTTCGCGCTTCCGCGGCTCCAGCAGCAGACAATAATCTCGTCCTTCCATCTCTCGTCCCCTTTCCGTCCCCTTTCCATTCCTAGCCCGGACATTCCCTAAAGCTGAGAGGGACTCATCTTTTACTTTCCAGAAATCCCGAGGTTCTTCAAAAGGGAAGGAAACCCTTCGCAAATTTTCCCTCGGACACGGCTTAATTCCTGCAGGGCATAAAGAGAGGCTGTGGTGAAACGCGATTGTTGTCACACATATATAATATATACATATAAAATTATATTTTTTTGTGTCGCATGTATGATGCCTAACATGTATAATGTGCAAGTCATCTGCTTGTGTGCTCATTGTAATTATGGCTCTTTGTAACATATCGTGTGCATTTTCAGACTTGACATATTGAAAACTATACGTACTGTGCGTGCGCGCATCTTTTACATTCTCGTTTAACGCGTGTGCTACATCCTTTATCTACGCCTGAAATCTCAAACCCAAAGGTATTGATGTACCGAAAGAATCATCGATTCACGATAATATCAAGAGATTAACTTCTATCGTTACTTATCACTGATTTGCGAATGAGTATTATCTCGAGGCGGATCTATATACCCGCTTGAATGATCTCTTTGGTGGAAGCCAAGCCCCGTTAATACTGCATGGCTTCGATCAGCCATATGGCGGGACTCTCAAGCTCACCGGATACAACATCAAAGAGAGTTCTCGTCGATCGAAGTTACGGGCGTGCCTCTAATCGGCGTGATTAACGAGCGGCACCTAAGTCGTCGAATTCACCGGCGTCGAAGTTGATTCGCGTGATTACGAACGTTCCCCGTCGTGTAGAATTTCGATCTCTCCCGGCAGGGTTCGATAGTATTAAGTTCCCCGAATTTAATATCCTCGCGAAGAAAATGGAAACCAGATACAGTTCTTACACAGGATATTCGAGGCAAAAATAATTACGATATTACTTATAAAAATCCGATGATTTATCAGAGACATTATGAACGAAAATTCGAAAATTGTAAGGGCGAAGTACTTTATCTTCAGGAAAGAATCCCTTAGAACATTAAGAAAAAACTGATATAAAAAATAAATAAGCAAAATAATTTTTAATACTTAATGAATTTAAAAAACCCAAATTTGTAGAAATAGAAAAGAGATAAAATAAAAGTAGATAGACAAAAAATAGAGGTAAAAATATATGTATAATCCTACTTATAATTAGAAAAAAATTTAAAGATAAAAATGTGGAAAGAAAACAGAAAGAAAGAAAGCTCTTTCTTAAAACACAATTATACTGAGAATGAATAGTACATAAACGTAATAAAAAGAAACGAAACTACACAGTTACATTAAACATAATTGGAAAGGAGAAGGGCTGACGAAATGAGAAGGAAAAGGAGAGGAAGATGGGGTGGGATTCATTTCCTGCACGGTAGAATTACGAATGAAGACAGATAAATTAGCGGCGCGATCGTAAAGGATGACGCGCGATTTCCTGGGTACGGTGATCGGAACGGCTCCGTCGTTGGTCGGCGACGAGTCGAGTGAAACACTGTGCCAATAAAAGTCGTCTTCCGGTCGCGTAACGCTGTCGTAGAGAACTGTACGTAGAGTCCGAATGAAGAATAGCTCGACAGGAAGTGGCCCGGTAAGGACACCGCTGGCTAGGGTGAAAACCAATATAAGCTACTCCATAGGTCAACCTCTAAACCCTACGGAAGGGGACGCGGGCGCGACGTATGTCCCCGGGTCCTCGTAAAATATAGTGGCCCGTAGGAATGCCCGAAACGATAAACGCGGGTCCGCCATTTCGAAGAAGCAAAGTGCTACGCGAGCGTTTACGTAAAATCGCTAGCAAGGCAATTGTGAACTTTCTGGTAATGGGATCTCTAAATAAAAACTGTCATTAAATATCTCTTGGCACACAGTAAAAATCTCATATCTATATTAAACTTTTATCTTTCTCAAATTAAAAGCGAACGTTTCTGCCAACTGTTCCATTTGTGGAATTATAACTTATCGAACATTCGTGAAACTAATACGTCGGGAAAAAAATAAGAGCTTTGGAATAGCCAATAATTTGGAAAAACAGAATCAGAGGTTTCCATAAAGAATTCACACGCATCGTCGAGGGCGTCTAGAAATATTGCTTATCAAAGCCACAGGACACATGTTTGTAATTTCATAACGGAAGTTATGAGTGTTTCGTAATTTGTTTTCTGTGCAAGCCGTACTTGTGGCTGGATCGGGAAGGGAACTATCTTCGGATAAACACGCGTAAATTCTCCTGGGACATTGCGCGATATCAGCCATATATCTTGCGATTGTTGTACCATTGCGGAAACCCTCCGGAGATAGCACTATCTATCGATTTCACGTGCTAAAACTGTCAGCATCTTGTTCTTGTCACACCAATGAGTCAGAATATCACGACATAAGATCCTAGGTTCCTTAGAAACCATAGCTTTATAGCGGTAGCCCGCATGGGGTCAAGGTGACGGCGACATTTCTTCGGGGATGTCGCTACGCCATCGGTCCTACTGTCCTTATCCGTAGGCTCATCTGTGGGCTCTCGAAAATTTGAGATAAACGGAAATGCCAACAATTCAAGATGTTGAAAAATACGCAGATAAATCGAATGTATTCCTCTGCGATTATATTTTTAAATGCAAATAAGACAAATATTTAGTATCGATTTAATTTCTATTTATAATTATTTATATACGTCTTCTAAAAAAGTGACGTTCTGTCGCTACATAAAAAAAGACTTTTTAATATTAAAAAAGTTAGCTATATACATATATACAGATCTGAAAATAATTTTATTGAATTATTAAAATAATTACGTAAAAATCTCAAAAGCATAAGTATAAATGTTAATTATTTTAAAAATCAATGGATGTCCTACATAATTATTTTAATAATCCAATAAAATTATTTACAAATCTAATTGAATTTTTAGATACTTCAGCAAAATTATTTTCCATGTAATTACTAATTTCGCGATAAATATCTCTATATATCTCGATGGTTGAATTGATGAGACACTCGTCTCGAAAAGTTGAGAATTTTAGTTCAGGTTCAAACTCCGAACAAAAAATATTTTTCGCAATGAGTTTTTTGTAGTGTTTTAAGATTATTAGCATTATTAAATTTACAATCAATGTAATCTGTAATGTTATTTCCATCTTTAATTTTGCGTTTCAAGTCCAACAAGCCAAATCGACGTTAAATTTATAAAACTGAAAAATGTATAAATCTACATATGAATATTATTAAATGTTAAGATCCGCAAAAAAAAGGTTTCTTTTTCTTATTTGTCTTCTTAAATATTACATATATATATAATATATAAATCGCATCATGTTATTAATCAATATGTCCATTGTGTGCTGAATGCATTGTCAAACAACGTGTCGTGTTTATCGCGAGTGAATCATAAAGATTGTTCGCTGGCAACGTGCCATCCACCGATGTTCCCTAATCCGCTTCGTAATACGGAAGTTGTTGCACGCAACGTGCGAAGAATCAACGATGCAATAGAATTTTATTTTTACGCGACCAACACGAAGATCTTTCTCATCGTCTCATTTACACCGAACACGATCGTCAGAGTTAACCAAGTGTCCATTCCATTGAATACATTGCTTCCGGAAGACTAGACTTGTTGACCAAAATTAGAATCTCTTTCCTCTTGGAAGTTTCATTTGATATTTGATTTGAGAGAGATTTTAGGAAGATATTAATTCTTATTCTTTCTATCCGAAAATTCATAGTTTTTAATTTAACTTCGTATTTGTTTCGTAATTAAATTATAATTGACATTCGATCCGTTATGTGCAACGTTATTTCCTGTCAGTATAAATATCATCATTAGAATATCAAAGATGCTTTTAATTTCGTAATTTCAAACTCGAACCTAAAAAGCGTAATCCAACATAATTAGAGTTAGAGCAATGAACGGCAACGTGGGGCTCGAGCTCATTAAAAACGACGCTATCGGCGGGTCCTTAATGCCGCACAGATACCAAGGGAGCTCTTGGTGACCCCCACATCTCCCGAGTTTCGCAAGCTCCCTTCATCCTTCCGCTCCCATTTCTTCGTCCCCCTCGACAAGGCTTTCAGCGCAGCGTCTGCCATTCCACGCGTAATAACCGCTAATAATTTTCTCGGGCCATGTTGGGCGCCACCAGCGGGGGTGCGGCCGGACGCCCGCGTAGCTGACGGGAGGGATATAAATCCGAAGGGTGCTCGCGTTGCCTCATTCACCCCCCCAGCAGGGAATCCGAAATCCACCGAATACGACGCGATATCGCGAGTCTTTGCTGGAGGCCTCAATATCAAATAAGTATGTCAAGTATGGTATTACAAATTTAGGCATTATAAGTAATTTAATCTAATGAATTAATAACAGCGTTACACTGAGAGATTTGTATAAATAACTATAATTTGAAGATATGTATGTATATGAATAACCATAATAAGTCAATATATGAATTACGAAACCTTTCTTAACGACAATCTGTGCTATTTATGTAATGGCAAGCTGGATAAGTCGGATAATGATTAACAGTTTAATTTCGTAATTGCTTTTGAATACATGCCATCTTGGTATTTTTATCAATGTCAATTTAAAGTTTGATTAATAACATTATAAAATAAATTTAACACACATCTTTACACTATTTCAATCATATCAATTTTCGGGCATAGAACTGTTGATTTTGATCGATCGATTCCAAACGGAGACTATCATGTAATTCGGAGCGTGAATATTAGAATTAGATTGTAGATATGAAAATCTCATATAATTTTTATTATTAGATATTATTAAACATTTAATGTAATATAGATAAATTAAATTTTCAGAATCAATCAATAAAGATTCCAATTTTGTCAATTTTATTAATATTTGAAATAATGTTTCTTTATAAATTGTTCATCCAGTCCGATATTTAAAACACTTCAAGCAGCGCGGCGAATTTCGACATCAGGACATCTCTCGAATTTACCTGAGACGCGAAAATAAATAGGGAGAATTCTAAAAACTGCGGGAACCACATGGGAGACTTTAAGAAAGTTCATCGGAGCGCGGCGACGTGATCCAAGCAGCATCCATCTTACACGAGAGACCGGGGTTCTCTCTCTTTTTCTTCCAACTGACTGACCTACTTCGAGAACACGTGGCATTTTACGATCGCGCGCTACCATACGGGTCCTGAAGAAACATGTCGACGCGGCGCGGTGGTTGTTAAAAACCTCAGGGTGACGAAACAGGGGTACCATTGTGTATACCAGATGACAGCTGTGGCGGGCATTTAAACGCAGCGCGCTGAACGACGAAACGAGCCCGGTGAAGAGGTGATTGTGCGGCCGACTAATCGACCAGTTTCTCACGATTTAATATTCCGAGAGCACAAATAATTCGTTTAACGCACGCACACGAACGGCGATGGTATCGTGTTCTCCGGTACCGATCTTTGTGCGTTTCAATGCATAGAACGCATCGCTGTGGAATGCGTTTTATCGAACAATCGGAATGTCATGCTGACGAAAATGTACGAGCCTCAGCGCTCGCGCGCCAGCTATTATCTCGTCAGGAGACTAATGTGATCTTGGTGATCCTCGCTGAGGTTAGTAAACACTTCGAGATGATTAACGACAATCCAACTGGATAAGCCGGATAATGATTAACAGTTCAATTCCCTAATTGCTTTTGAATACATGCTGTCTTGATAGATAGTTAGATGTTAAACTAAAGTGTTAAACTCATTGTCTGATCTCGCTTAGATATCGCCTTACAATAATATAACAGATATTTTTCGTCTGCATCGAAAATACTGTTTTAATCCTTTTAAACTTGATTTTAATAAACTATGTAAAATTTTTTTTAATTCAATTCAAAAGTACTTTATAATTCATAGCTAAAATAATTTTTTTTTCCAAAATTTGGACTATTTTTTAAACGTGTACATTATTATCTATTTCTTTTTGTTATCATCAAAATAATAGAAATCGCAAGCATGATAAATAATGCTGTAAAAAGTTTTAACATTTTAACAATTCCTAGCTAAATTGTTAGATATTACAGGAAAACCATTCTTCCCGTATAAAGACAAACAAAACGCATTTGTTTAATACTTTGAGCAATCCTTTTAATATTTAACATCCTGATTGGTATATTATTATTTTCTGTAAACTGCAATTTTTCTCGCGCATACGTTTTCTGAAAACGACACATTTTGAACATAACACATTTTAAATGATGCGTGATTTTTTTTCTCTTGTTTTCTGAAAATTATAAATATGGAATAAAACGCATTTTGAAAATCTACTCCTCAATTGATCTCAGATATAGAAATAAATCATTTTAACGAATTCCTTAAAATTTGATGACATTACAATGTACATAGAGTCTGAGTTAAATATCTATTCGATTTGTTATCATTTTGTTATCAACATAAAGCAACTTATCAATTTTCATTTTTTTTAACGTAATATTGAACTGACGTGAAATGTCTTCCAATTTGATTCCAGCAGCGCGGCATTATCACTCGTGCGGCACGACGATCCATCTTCGCCCCCTCTCACGAAAAGTAACGTTTCCTCTTCGTGCGTCGTGTACCGCGTCGTTTCTGCACGTAACATTTAGCCGAGCTTTACGAACCGCGATTATCACCGGCCGCCCGAACACAAAAGTATTTTATGATGTAGCGTATCCTGATCGTGGCCGGAGAATATCGTGGGGATGGGCGAAACGGGGCGGGACACAAAAAGAAAGCCATCCGGCTCGCGGCGAGAAAAGGGGGTCACGGGAGGAAAAACCGACGAGAAGCGGTAAGGAGCGACGGCAGGCGGAAGGAGAGGAAGTGAGCGTTATTTAATTGCGCGGAAACCCAAAGTTCCATTTTCAGCCGATTTATGCAGCGCGAGATAACGCAACGGGGGCACGCGCACACGCGGACTTGTTTTTCCACAAATCCCTTTTAGCAACAATAAACGCCCGTTATTATCTCCCCCGCTCGTTTTCCTCGCACCGAGATGATTACCGAAGAATGGTGGTACCTACGTGACGCTTCACTAAAAATCAGTCCATATAGTTACAGATTTTCTATCTATTAATGAGGAAGACCTATTTATATTTAAATTTAGGTAAAACAAACACCAGTTGGAATTGAAATACTTAGACAGTCACTCTAAACATTAATAATTATGAAAATAAAAAAAGAGTGTGATTTTTGCTTTGTAATAAGATCCGATTTATCATTTTTTTTCTTTTGTTATTTATTATTTAGTAAAAGCCTTTTTAATATGGCACATGTTGTTTTGAATATCCAATAAAATTATTTTTAGATATGTAATCTCTGAAGCTAAATTTTTTAATATTTCAGCAAAATCATTCTCTGTCTGTGTAGTTTTTGGAACATTGTATAAGAAGCTTTTTAATTTTTTTTAATAAATACAAATTAAAAAAAAGAATTTTTTCTTAATTTCTGTTTTCTGTTTTTATCGTACCTATATAAAAATACATATATTTGCTTGTTACTGTTATATTTCTGAATGTTTTGATTTTTGATTTAAAAAATTGTATTTACAATACTTATATTTATTTTTCTGAAAGTTATAAGCAATCGAAGTTGAGTATGCTATATTGAATCAACTGAGTGTTGTCCCTGTGTGTAAATGAAGTGTAGCATTTAAGAAATTAATATCTTTGAAAAGGGGGAATTTTTTTGTTCGACAAAAAGATCTAACAAATTTCTTACTACACTCTCTAAAAATTTTTTAGAATGAATCTTACTCCAAAAGAGAACAAATTTAGAACGTTACACGTAGCACAAAATTAATTTTTTAATTGAATTGCAAACATTTTTTAATAAAAAAAGTGAAACAAAACATTGTGTTAACTAAATTAATTACATAAAAGGTTGGGGATCTCTAAAACTTACTCATTACACTAAACGCTCCAACAACCTGACGACTTTACGTGAATTATTTATGTGACGCATAATTTCCGGTAGATCTGTTTCACGTCGTTTTAGTTCCGCTCTCGGCCATTTCCTCCGTCGCTCTTGTAGTGCATGCCTCGACAATTCCCACGGGAGTGACCAATCTTCCCGCATAAAAAAAAAAAGAGGAGTCCCCCACGGGAGTCGAGCGCGCGAAGCTAGGTGAGGGAAAAAAGAACAAATATGTCGACGAGTGAAGTCCATACGCTCGTTAATAGGGCGTTCAGCCAGGAGCGCCGAACGGTCAACGGCCTATCCTCGTTTTGCATTTTCCCGCGTCCGACCATTCCGCATCCTGGACGAGCACCAGGGGGATCTCTCCCCCTGTCGGAGGTTTGACCTCCGCGAAACGCGATGAAGACACGGGGCCCTTCCGCCTATCCCCCGTTTACGCCGTCCCCGATGGATATCGCGGAATCGTCACGGACGATAAATCCGTTCCTCGCGTTTTACGTTTTAAACGTTCCCCGGGCGCGGAGGAGCCCGTAATTGCGCCGCGAGAACCTCTACGGATCTAATCGGTTCTCGGGCTTCTTGCGCAGTTCGTTAACTATTATGAGTCGTTAAGTGAATCCCTGACGTTTTAAAAATACCATTCTCTTTTGCGTTTACGCGCGCGCGTCCGTTTTTCCGTCTACCTGTATTTGAGAGAGCGTGTAAAATAAAGTAGACTGCTTGAAACAACGACGAAATGATTGTGGGACGAGAAATACTTTTTATTCTATATAGTTCGCTCTAGTTTACTCTAATTTACTCTATCGTACACTATCTGCGTGCATTATCTGCGTAAATGATGCGAGATGCATGCCTCATGAAATACATGTCAGTGTTCGTGTATTAATCGTCGAATCGATTCCTTTGGGAACCTTTCTCGTTATGCATGACCTCACTTCATGTAATCTTCTAATAACGTCGCTTCATAATTGCGATAAGTTTTCGTGATTTATGAATGTTGGATGTAATATCCGCGCATGTAATCGCTTAAGTCTATGGGCCGAGTATAACGTATAATCAATACAAAATATATAATTTATTTACAGAAACTATAAATAAGAGCATGCGCGTTAGACAATCTTATTTTTAATCTATTTGTAATAATACAAACTAATACTTCTTTTTTTCTTTCTACATCGAGAGAATAATTATTCCAAGTCTTTTCTAAAAACTATTATTTGTGTTATTCACATTACGGTTTAACTTATACCGTTAGATATCAAAGGAGCGATCAAATCCAATCTCTTGTATTAAAACATTTTGCTCTTTTTTTGACTGTGATGTACATCAAAATGTAAATCAATTCATTTTTGTTTTCTTAAAATAAACAATATTCACACATAACATATATATTTAGCAAATAGTAAAGAAAATTTATGTCAAATTTATGTCTTTATTAGTTCCTTGAGTTATATAGTTTAATATAACTTTATTATTTTAGTAAAATTAATGATCGACGAGCACAGTGATGACCTATAGAAATAATAAAAAGTAATTCAAATTGAATATAATTTGACATTATAAATAATTTAAAAGTATTATTGTTTATACATATTTTCTTTTCATATACTATATTTACTGGTTATTGTGATAAATATTATTAAATAAGGAATTTCTTTATAAATATTATATATGCCTCGCAATAAATAATCGAATTGGAAAAGACACCTGTTCTAGATTTAGTCAAAAAATTTAGATTTGAACTCTGATGGAACATTTTATACAATAAATTCTTTGCAGCGATTAAAAATATTTATTAAATTAACAAGCAATTTTATTCGAGATTAATATTATTTCAGTTTCATTTTATTACGTTTCAAATCCGACAATAATCAACATGAAAAACGTATTTAAAATTTATATAAAAATATAATTAGGCATCAAGATCTAGTTTCGACTTTATTTGGCCTTTCTGTCTGTCATATTTATTTCTTTTATATGCAACGCATATATTTTTAAAAAATATTAGTTTAATGCGCGAGATACCGTTAATAATCTCCTACAATCCTATGACGAAAGATCGTATTTTCTTCATGCCTAAAAAGGAGGAACCCATAACGGTGTCTGTCCATACAGAATGAGAAATTGCTGCATCGAAATATCCGGTTGCTTTTTCCAATTAAAAGACCGTTCGATTTTCTATGAACTACATTCCCGTGCGCAACGCGGGTCAGACGATAAATCCACTAAAGACGGTTAAATATTTAATTGTCCCTCGAGGAATCGCCACGTTACTGAAGGAAGCCCGGCCGACGGCGATTCAAGAACGTCGGTCGTCCCGAGACCCTCTTCTTCGTCGACCCGTCCATCTGTCCGTCCGTCCGTCCGCCCGCCTTTCCATTCCCCGCATCTCCTTCCTAGTCCTGTGCCACCCACCGTGGCTTTCTCCGATCCCTGACATCCCGGCGTGTTTCACTTCCATTAGATAATCGCCAAGGGTCCCGGTTAGGAATAAACCTTCCAACTAAAAAAAGAAAAAAAAAAGGGCGCACAATCACGAGCGCATTCGTTCTCGAATAAAACTCGACCTTTGCTATTTCTTTCGCAAGAAGAGGAAAGGAACGGACGACAGATACGAAGAAAAAGCCAGAGCAAATGGTTTTCGTCGAGACATCTCGCTATTCTGTCGAGGCACAGAGCGAGAATGTTTTAAAGAGATAGTCTGTTCTTTTGTCACCTGCGTACATGAACATTCTGCCTTCTGTACCTATCATATGTGGATACGCAAGAAAAATAGAGCCATGATCATTTTTGAAAGCGAAAAGTCAGGCATCTGTTCATTTAAAAGGTTGTTCAAATACTGTCCATATATATTTCTTGTGCTATTTTAATTCTATCCTGGAGAAACTATTGTATATATATATATATATATCTAAGAGTTACGAAATTATTCGTTGCTTGCAACGCTAATGCCATAACACTCGTTAAAAGCCATTAAAACGATAACGACCCATTAAAAAGATGACGGTGCCTTTTTTTTTTTATAGACGTATTTGCTTCCTCTTTCATTTTCCTCGTCGATGCCCCTAAAAGATTTTTGCGTGCAGATATAAGATTTCCGCTTTTTCAAAGCAACGCTCAAATCCACAGCGGGTGAATCTTACACGCGAGCATAATCCTTTAATTACTCACGATCCTCCGTGCACCCTTCCCGCCTATCTGCTCGGCAAGCGTTCCATAAAGGTTCCCTTAGAGTTCTCCCTAATCTCTCTCGGCTAAGAGACTCCTTGACTCCGAGGCTAACAGGTAATTACAACGAATGAAGGTGGGGGGGGGAGGAGAGAGAGAGAGAGAGAGAGAGAGAGAGAGAGAGAGAGAGAG
>NW_017276489.1:882364-928031 GCF_001594065.2 Cyphomyrmex costatus | reverse complement strand
GAGAGAGAGAGAGAGAGAGAGAGAGAGAGAGAGAGAGAGAGAGAGAGAGAGAGAGAGATCATTACGGGCGCGTTGATATTTATGTCCGCGGAAGTACACGAAGCGGGATAAAAGCAGCTAACATTTACGGAACGTGGCCAACTCTCAAATTCGTCGGGTCAATTCACCTAGGTGAAATTATAAGGAGTTGGAAGCCAAGCAAGCCTATTAAGCAACGCGGAGAATTCTCGAATCCGGCAAAGCTCCACGACTAAGGAACGTAGGGAGAAAGTTTCGGAGAGCGAGACGACGACTTTATTACTGGCAATTATTTTCGCGTAAATATAGGTACTGTACTATTGTTGAAGACGTGGAAGAGAAAGAAACATTTATTTCCATCTTAGAGCAAACTTCTAAAGATCAGCATAAAAATATAACTGCATAAATAAAAAATTAAAAATCGGTCATATATTAAGAATGAATTACCGAAAGAACATGCGTATCTGAATATGTAAACATCACATAATACTAATTAATCCTTATTATACACGATGATTTTTCTGTCTTTTATACTATTAGTATTATGGATTTGTGTTTAAGTTAATTGTTTCATCACCTTTACAGTATATACAAATATTCAGTGATTCTTACACATACTTCAACATTTGTATAAATATTGTGAGATTGTGTGTTAATGAAACGAAAAAACAGATATCATTACTTAGCCAGAATTGCGCAGGACATAATTAAATGTGTGTATTAAAAGTTAAAATGGTGAATCTGCAAAGTAAATAAGTAAAGCTCATATCAGACTAGACATCGAGATTGAGATTGGATTAGAGTTTGACCAATCAAAGCAAAGTTCACTAAACTTGATATTGGTTTTCTTTCTTCTGATTAGTTAAATTCCAATCCAATCTTAATCTCAATTTCTAGGTTAATACGAACATAAAAGTATAAAGATTTATCATAAAAAAAAATAATATAAATAAAATATATAATAAAATATGAATGTAATCATTATAAATAGCGATAAAACTTAAAAAAACATATATAAGGTTACAGTCTTTAATACAGTTTTTATACATGAGCTGTTATATAAGAAAATTTATATAATTAAAGTAATAACAACGTTATGATTAAAATTATACGATTTATTCTGCAAGAAGAACGTTGGCTAATTACGGAAGAGAAATCCTATGTACACGAACATTCCAACCGAAATTCAGCTAAGACCTATAGCGGGATTCACCCTCAAGAACGATGGCGACAACAGCGGCACCTAATAAGTATCAGTCACCCACGCAGGCCCTTCCTCATCCAAAACTGGGCGTGCAGAAGCTCCTATCTCCTTCTCGGAAAGATTATATGCCCGAGAAATTACATACATTTTTAATGGCCACGCATGGCTGTTCGCCGGCACAGGTCCCTTCGACTTTACGGCCCGGGAAATGTGTTCGGACGAGGCGGGGTAGCCGGCAACGGGGAGGTGCAAGGGGAAAACACGCGGCACGAGGAAAAGGGCCACAGAGAAGCCCGCGTGAAGGAACCTTCCGTGACGCCCGCTACGTCCGTAATTTATCTTCTACCGCCACCGCCGCCACCTCGTCTCTGTTCTTCTTCTTCTCCTGTGACTTCGCGCGGCGTAATCTTCCAGCGGACCGGCAAATGTTCTCATTACCGTGAAAAGCCGTGCGGCGCGCCCGCCAGACGATGCACGATAACGCGTCAACCTTCCGTTCGGGAATGAAGGCAACCCGTCGCTCAGACGGAAAATCACGCGAGATGGAGAACGACGTTTCTACGTCGAAGGATCTCGCACGAAATCGTGCACTCAGCACTTTGCGTCATATCCCGTTCAATCAGCAATTGTCAATATTTAGGTACTAAAAAAAAAACTGCTTATCTAAAATTAATCTCGAATCCGTCTTAATTTTCTATTTTACGATCACGGAAAAGAAACACGCACTATATCTTTTTTTTGATACGTATTGACGTAGTATTAACGAGTATGTGCGATACGATAAAATGGAACGTTAACCGTAGGTCCTGTTAGAATGTGTTGATTAACGAGCTTTTTACTGCCGTTTGCGGGCACTATCTTGTCTCGGGAGACTGTCGCAATCAGAGCCTAACAGTAAACGCTTCCGCGTGACCAGGCCGAGATAAAATCCGGGCCATTCCAGATAACGGCGACGGCGTTGGATATCGCGGGAAAATCACAAAAGAGGGTGTTACAACGTTCACATCAATAGCACCCTGAGCTAATACCTAGCACGCAGGCAATTAGTCGATAAAACCACCCACGGATTGGTGGATTTCGGTCTAACTTTTCATAAGGGGATACTTCAGAAAACACGAAGAAACAAACGATGCGTGTAAATGTAGAACAATGATTCCTTTGTTTTATTATGCTCACATGAAACGCAACTTGTATTATGACACCAACTAAAATATTGAGAAGAATTAATTGTATTACAGAACAATTTTTATGAATTAGTGATGTTTATATAAATGTGTACACTAAAAAAAGTCTAATAAATAGTTACCAAATATATTTTGTTTATTATTATTGGGCAATATTTAATAAATATTACCAATATAATAATAATAACCAACTTTGGTAATAAATAGAAAAGTAAGATAATATTTAAAAAGATCAAATTAGCGTTTAGTGTTTTAACTAAATTAATCAAACATTTCTGTGAAATTATGATTTCACTAATATTTCCAAACTATCATCTAAGCTTGTTTATTATTATCAGATTTCTTTTCGGTATACAGAACATATTTCGATAAAAAAAAAAATTATTATTATTATTTTATTATAATAATTATGAAAAAACCTATAGTTAATGTTTAAAATATAAATTCTGTTTGTACTTGTGTATGAAGGATTACTAATTCTCTGTTCTCTATTTACTCTATATTACTTGGAAATATAAATGATTCCACAGAAGCATTTCACACAGTTCTAATTTAGTTATAACTCGGAATACAAATGGAACAATATTGTGGAATTCTATAACTACATGTGTATATTACAAACAAAGAAAAAGTAGGTCCATAATCGACGATGCGAGTAGCGAAAGGGTTAATTAAAGTATCGCTTGAAACATGAATATTCAAGCAGGTTGATTAATGTTGCCGTCGATAACCACTGAGCGCATATACGTATTCAATGTTGAAAGTGAGTAATCACTGACACTAAATCCGCGTACGGCTGACATTTCTTAAGTGATTATGAGCGGTAACCATCCTGAGTAAAGCGTCGAAATATATCATCCTCCGAGAAATCAACATTTGTAATTTTCGTAATCTCCTCGTAAACAGTTATACGCATTAACCCCGAGAAATGTACCAGTTAAATATAGTCACGCAATCAGTTCAGGCGTAGATTTCACACGTCCGTGTGCTCTTTCAAGCCCCACAAGCCGCAAAATTATAGCGTTGGCCGTTTTCAAACTTGTAACTCACAACTTGTATCATCAGCTTGAATTATAGCCATGTAAAAAATTGTACTGATATAAATGACTGATGTTACTGCTTAGTCCACGTTCCAACCAAGCAAAGGTAATATTCAACAATATAATAGCGTGAAAAATTGATCGCGACTTTCCGGCAATTTTTAAATACGTAAGATGAAAAATATGGGGACGCGAGGGATAAAATGACGAAACAGATGGAGGGTGGTGTACACCGAGTGACAGTGGTGCGTGCGTTCGCAAGGGGTCGCCTTTAATAATGTATCATAATATCACATCGTCTCTCCCCGACCTCCGCGTATATACGCGACACGTTACGACCGTCTCACCCCGTATATTACGGTTTACACGTGCCTCCACGTCGTTTTTTACGTGCCCGCGCGAATTACCGTCGCGTATACGCGACGGGATCCCGGCTGTCTCACTTTTTCACGAGCCACGGCTTTTTTTCGGCTATCACTGTAACGCAAGGAATTAGACGTCCGACACTCTGTCAGGCTATCAAGCACTCGAAGCTATATATGCCGTTACTTTCAAATTGCGCAACGATACAGCTTAGTAAAATCGGTGAAGAAATAATGCACTGCGTATACACGGCTCATGAATGCTTAATCTAAGATGATGGACGATACATAAAGAATGCGCTTTTACTGCTCATCTTCAAAGCTTTCGCGTCATTCGCGACTAACGTATCATTTATGTTCAACTTAAAAGATTGGCTTTCAATTTTTTGCAGCTTTTCTCCGCTGCATCTTTTCAAGCTAAGATTATTTTCTCAGCATATACACATTCTCGTCGCATATCGCATACGAATTAGCAGACTTCTTGCGCAAATTTCTAGCAACGTTAATGTTTGCCAAGCTAATATTTGTCTCGTTAACCGGCAGCAGCACAGCGACGATAATGGTAATTGATAAGGGTAAAGCGTTCGCCCGGATTAACACATTAAGCGTTGCCGCCGTCGGCCGCGATATTCTCGAGTACGGCCCGGAATTTCGCTGCTTCGTAACATGTCGTTTGCATATAGTTTAAACTTGCTGATACGGGTCTGACTGATCTAATTCGTTTCTTCAACAATGTAAATTACAATAATGTGCAAAAGTATCCCTTGTTTCGTTTTTCGCGAAGCACCCTGAAATGAATTACTTTACAATTTAAAAACTGTTCGAACTTTAAACAATCTGTAATTTCAAAATAAAATTCTATTTATAATTTTGTATGTCGTATACTTTGACATATGCAGTCTAATACCTATACATTTTATGTTCGCATTCTGATTTTTCAATTGTTTTCCGTATTACGCGGCCCTTAAAGAGTATTCTATGTATTTTTTAACAAAATAAAAAAAGTAAAGAAAAAACTTCAGATTTTTTAAGAAGTATATGTTTTTAAAAAAATAATTAAATTAAAAAAATGTATTTTTTTTATTAAATAAAAACTTTTTTTAATTAAATATTAACTTGATTGAACTGTTTAACGTGCACATAACATCTACTTTTATACGGAAAGTGTCCGTATTTTCAATTCCAGTCACTTTTTGCAGACCATTTACCAGATATATATCCTTAAAATTATAAACAGATTCTGTGTTCTGATTTCTAGAACAAATTATAGATGGTTTAAAGTGGACTTAAGGCGATTCATAAACAAAGTTGCGTATTTATGATGCAAATCGATTTGTGGATTAGAGTTAAATCTCAAGTATAAATGCCTCCAAAGAACGGTCACGTAGGAGACGCGAGACGGACGAAATATTACCAGTCGCCGCTCGTTACATCGTCGTCGATCCTTTGGGGACCGTGGTGACCCACATTCGCATCCGAATTCAACGTCTCTCGCATCTCTCGCGACGGCGCCACGCTGCCGCTTCAGAAAGTTTGACTTTAGAAGCCGAAATTCATTAAAATGCTAATGCGCAAACGAGAGAAACGAATTTCGCTTGGTAACTCCCGACCATCGAAAGGGACTTTTCCCGAGGGCACAAGGGACAAGAGGGAATGGGACCATCGCGTGGAGAGGGACAGAAGGGTACGGACTGAGAGATAGATAACCAAATTAGCCGATACTCTGATTTATTAGCGGCGTCCCTAAACTCTAGCAGGCGGATCTCGTTCGTTGCCAACGTCCCCGAATATTGAGTTATTCCGCACATTATAAATGTATGACATATAGTTATATCTCATCACATATTGACCCTTTCAGTCCTCGGACAGTGTCAATCGGTGAATGGAAATGGTTCTCGAACGTTAACTACTTCAGCAAAGTGGATATATACTATAAAAATACTCTTAATGAAAAATTGTAGTATGTTATTCACATGAAAGTTAAATGAAACAAATTTTTTTATTACAAATCAATTTAATTATTAAACTAAGTACTTTATTTGGACATATAAAACAAAAGATTGATGGACACAATGAAATCGTTTAAAAATCCAAAAGTATATTAAAAAGATTCACAGTTTAATAATTTATGTTAAAAATAGACTTGAATCATTATGTGAGATTGTTTTCTCATATTCATCTTTTATTGAAGATATACTCTTTCTGTCGAAGAACGCTATGTGTTATGTATAATATATAGAATGTCGAAAGCGTTTCGCAGAGCAGGCTACTGCAGAAAATTCCGCTGCTACGGCAAAACTCGTCCACGCGACTCCTCTCACATCGCGAAATTTATCGTTAGTGGCGATCGGCAAAGGTAATAGCCCGTGAACTACCCAATTTCGTGTGACCTTCGATAGACGTTTCCATCCTCGTCGAGATGGCGCGGTCGAAAGGAGCGAAGGGAAAAGGAAGACAAGCGGGTAAGAAGGGTGGCCCGCGCCATAGCATCCCTCGGGTTTCCGCCCCCCTGGCCACGGCAGTCGACAACCCCTACGGATAGATGGAATTGGATCTGAGGGGTAGAACCGCTCTCGTGAAAGAGGGTGGACAAGCTCACTCCCGTTCTCGGCGCGCGCGGCGTGGGAGATATAAGCCTGAGTGTTGCCCCATACCTGCTCTCCCCAGAGGAATATGTTATTAGGCCTTCAGGATTATGTACTTCTCGATAGGAAAGAGTGCGATAGGCACGAGGGTGAACCGGTGTAGAAGCGAGACGAAGAAATCAACGAGGAATTGGAGGAACGAGAGGGGAGGTCTTGTCGAAAGATAGCGCGGGGTCGAAAAAGGGAAGAAGAGTGAGCGAGAGAGAGAGAGAGAGAGGGGGGAGAGGAACCATTTTAATGCTCCTCCCTCTTGATCTGAGAAGCTGAACCTGACGGGCTAAAATCCGATGATGCGATATATTTATGCAAGGTGAATATCTAGAAGGCGAAAAACGAAATTGCATATTTCACCATCGTTTGAAAAACTGCAGTTAGAAAATATATTTTATATAATATGATCTATAGAAATTGTTTTCTAAAATGTGCGTTATTTTGACATTATAAACGAAATAATAATAGTCGATTATGATTTATGATGAGCCTAACTGTCATGCATTTTTTAGCATTGGACAGTTATATTAATAACTCTAATAACTGAGAAATGAAACTACTTAGAACTGTAATCAAAATAACGCTTTTCCTATACTTATACGCAATGTGTGCAAAATCTAAATCTATTTACTGCGCAAAAAATAGAACAATAAATGGACTATACAGAATTAATAACAATTTATTGACATTAGACAATAACCAAGAAGGTGTCTACAGAAATTGCACATATATTTTTATCAGGAAAACTGTTTCAAGAGAATCAGTAAATAAAACTCAAATTCTTATTCATTTCCTACACAGTATTGTTACAATTAATAAGAATACAGTATCGGATAATAACTGGATGAGGTCTAGGAAAACTGTACGTTTCTACCAGAAATTCAAATTAAAACTGCATAAGATAGACATCGAGGTGATAGAAACGTTATTTAGTCACAAAATTGCAGAAAAATTTTTTTCTATTAAATTAAAATGTTCCTAATATTTATCCGATATTTGATTATCGCTCCTCAATTTTCCTTGCTCTGGTCGTGAGTATAATGCGCAACTAAAACGCACTCCGAGGAAGATAAGACACGTGTCAGTGGACGACGAAGAAACGACGGTGAACGCACGTGAATACACACGTGAATCACTCGGCGAGAGTAAGTGGAGAAGGAAGAGGAGAAGAGAGCGGAAGAGAGACAGAGAGGAAGAGTCATGGATAAATGACCGAGTAGGCAAACGAGGGACCGAGCGGCCGAAGCGAGCGGGCAAGGCCAGTGACATGTCAAAGCGCGAACAGCTGTTGGGCTCGCCGCGAGAGCGAGAGAACTCGCTGTCGCGCGCGGAACGGGAGAGTATCCGGCGAGGAATGAGAGGGTAAACGAGAGAAAAAGAGTTACGAGCCACGCGGCCCGAGGACGCACCCGCTCGGATGTGCGTATACAGCTCGACGCAGCTCGTTGCCTCTCCTCTCCCCGAAGCAACGACTCGCGAGTAATTTAAGAGCGTGTCGTGCTGTTGCAATGGCTTCTCGTTGTACCTTGTAGATGCACTTAGCGCGAGCAGCGAGCACGGCACTCTAATTTAACGCGTACACGCGTCCGTGAGATCGGGGTGGGGTTCCAATCCGCGACTGTTTTATCGCTTTCGACGTCGAATGATCAATTGGGAAATTAATCTGCTATAAGAGGATAATTGCGCTGATGAATAGCGATTGTATATCGTGATTAATATTTCGTGCTTTATTAAAACGTCTATTAAAAAGCACTGCCTTTGATAATAATCATAATGTCATGCATTATTCATGATTCCGTTCGATGGCATCAATAAAATGTTTCATAATTAAAAAGTCATAGCTTTTTAAGAGAATTATTTGTGTAATAATTTCTTCTTCCTACAAAAATATTTTATTCAATAGTTGTAATAGAGTAATGAAGTATGAAACTATATGAATTAAAGTCACAGTGTTTTTATAAGTATACACTGTTATAATAATAAAATTGGAAAATAAAATTGTAACGTTTAAAAATTCAGTTATAATACTGTCTGTTAGTGCTGTTGATATTTTTTTAAATAATAGATACTAATTATTTTACATAGATTGTCCTTCTTATTCCTTTCTTTAGAAAATGTATTACTTTCTGTAATTGTTATGAATAAAGCGGTCAAAATTGATGCTTTTTGTAAAAAGAAATTATCGATTTTTCTTTGCAGTATTAATTTTGAACACTTTATTTACAATAATTAAAAAAAAATAATAGACATATTGGATAAAAAGAGATATAATATAAAGCATTCAAAATTGATTGAGTGCATTTAAATTATGCCTTTTTTAGCGCATTTATTATACTTTCTATAATTATTATAAATAAAGCGTTCAAAATAGATACTGCAAAGAAGTACTTAAATTTCTAAAGAGAGAGACTATATGTTGATTTTTCTTTGCAGCATCAATTTTGAACGTTCTATCCACGTGGTAATCGCCATGGATAAAGCACGTAAGTCTGACTTTGTCGCGATTGCAAGCGTTCACGCGTAATACGCAATACCGTTCTCTCAGTGCAGTTATACATGTATTTCGCACACCGCGCGTGTATAGAGTTATATTTATCTAATTCTCTAGTACCAAGAGAGCGAAGCCCTCTCGAAGAAGGCGCACTCTTTCTCGAAGACGAGAGTTTAGGAACGCGCGGGGTGAGGAACGGCATCGAGAGTTTCCCAGTGTGTCACGCGTCTTCTTCTGCGCGCCGACGCCTTCGACGAAGATCGCGAAGACGAAGACGAAGACGACGATGACAACGAAGAGAAGAGAGGACCACGACGACCGACAGCCACTGCGCAGTTTCACGACTGGAACGCGGCCGGTCCGCGTCGTTAGTCGCGCGGACACACGCATGCAGCATTGGTGCGTCGGCGTGCAGGTGCAGGCCTCTGGGGAATTACGCGCATATACGCATGTTAGGTACTTTGAACCCCGGACCAGTATCGTCTTTGTCATAGGCGACTGAGCCAGTGGTTTCTCCGCAGGGGGTAAGAGAGGATTTGACGCATAGCTCTCGCGCCTCGTTATAAATAGAGAGTGGATTTCACGCGCAAGGCGAATTCGGGAGCTCACTCGTTCCTAATATTGCCACATGCCTCATCAACCTCGTTTGTTCTATTATAACTTTTTGACGCAAAAAGACATCTTACGCACTTCATGTCGTGTAGTAAACTAAAAGATAAATCTTTTAGCATCGAGAAAGAGACATAAACGAAGATTTCTCAAACAGAGAGATGCGTAGAGATTATTTTGGCGGATTAGAGAGAATCAAATGTTCTTTTTAAACAAATATTTCTTTTTTAAGAATTATATAATAGCACGTTCGAATAAAATACATAAGACAAACGAATTCATTTGGAATGATCATCAACATAATAAATCCAACTGTTGACTAGTGAAAATAAATACAGATTTTTTTTAAGTACAAAGAGATTATTTTGGTAAATGAAAATGTTCTTCTTAAATAGATAGGAACTTGAATATTGATATATAGAATAAAATTTTGATTTCTTCAAAAAAATAAAATATTAAATTCGAAGAATTTTCCTACGTATTATTGAAATATAATTCAACACATAGACGCAAATAAATTAAATAATATTAATCTTACTTTCACCCCATCTATTTATTTTATCGTATTGAATTTCTCTTTTAATAATTATAATACGTGCAAGTGAAATTCTGCTTAAAAAACATATGAGATAAACCCTCAACCAACGAGCTCATTTCAAACGATCATCAAGAGTGTAAATCCAACTTTTCAGTAGCGCAAGAACGACACATGGATGCTAAAGGCGGTTGTCGTTAAACGCGGGCGCGCAATAAGATAAATTAATCAGCCGTCGCCCGGCAGCCAGCATATTTCTTTTCAGCCGACTACCAAGGAACGCGCGAAGGCGCCAGTCGCCAAGACACGACTTGGCGATGCTTCCCTGCCCCATATCAGCCTGTGTTTTCGTAACCCGGAATCTCGCGCGGGTCATCGGTTTTGGTTTAATGTCGTCTCGCGACGACGGCGGCGTCGAAGAGAGAAGCCGTATGTTCAGCCGCTGAAAAACGGTACGAAACATATGCTGCCGGTCCTCGAACGTTCCCTTCCTTCTTCCATGCCATCGGTATTATACGAGCTCGTGGGCGGTGGCAGAATTTTTCTTACGGAGAATGAATGTATGAACGGTTGCGGAATTTTTCTTATGGAGAATGCATCTTTCTTCTCTCTCTTGCTTATTCTTCCGCAAACATTTATACATATACTAATTGAAAATGTTTAGACTTAATCCTCCGGAGTTGACGGACCCACTCAATTGCATTCTTTATGTTACACTAAAAAAAAGATTGTAATAATAGTCACTAAATGTTGAATAAAATAATTTCAATTAAATATTTAATTAATTTTATTTTTCTAAATATTTAGTAATTATTATCATGATTGGTTACATTATATTTGTTAATATTTATTAAATATATTTAGGATAAACTTGGATAAAGTGATCATCTTCAAAATGCAAAAAATATATTTGAATTTTTGTTATCTTTAATAATGTTATATTAATATATTCAATAATGTAAGTATATATACTAATGAAACAAACTACTATTGCAGATACTAATATAATACATTATTAAAGATATAATAAAAATTAACGTATGTTTTTTTGCGTTTTAAAGATAGCCATCCTATCCTATAATTTATTTAAAAAATAAAATTATTTTTAGTTATAGTAACCGAACATTTGATTGAAATTATTTTACTTAACACATTTGGTATAGCTATTAGACCAGATTCGATCTCTTTAAGTGTACATTTTTCTTTCAGAAGTCTTAAAATTCATTATTTTTACATTCCTTTATCAAATAAATTTTTAAATACCTCAGCAAAATCATTCTTTCCGTGCAGCACTTGTCAAATACCTGATGCATGCAAGAATCGGGAGCATTGACAGCAGATGCAAGTGCAAATTTAGAGAAGCTGTAAATCACGTATTGTCCGAGTCTCTCGTATCTCCCGACTTAAATACATCATCGATTGTCATCGACCGATCAACGATAGACAAACAGAACAACGGCGCAACTCCGAAATTCTTGTCGAGATTCGATCAACACGGGCGCACGATCGTGCTTAATCGCAGTCTCACTGAAATTCGTTTCTCGTACCACTCGAAAATCGAGTGCCGACGCAAACGAACAGCGGGAAACGTAACGTACGTAGGAGACGGTCGATCTCTCGTGCGTGCATTCGAACATTTAATCGGCACGCAGCATTGTGAGCGCACAATCAGCCGTGGTGCTGCGTTCTCGAGAGGTGCGCAATGAAAAAGCCCTCGACTATCGGTCCCGATTATCTTCCCTGTCCATCTAATGTCTTTCTCTTCGTGTTCCGCTCACAATACGGTCGTTAAACAGAATGAAATAGCGCGAGCGCATAGATCTTTTTTCTCCATGAAAAAAATCCATTCTCTCGCGTCGATATGACCGCTGAATGGCACGACGTTGTATTATGATTCTGAATACATGCATCTATAACTTGCATCGTAAAAATATTTAATTAGTTCCCTATTTTAAAGCTTAAGTATAAAAGTCGTTACAGATTTCCCAAAAATAATCACATATATTCATTCAAATTTTAAATTACTCAGACAGTATAGATATTCAAGACAGAAATAGACAATGACAGATTGCTTGCGTAGGAAATGTCATAAATAATACCGTCGATATGGGTCACAACAGAGTCAGAATACATTAAAAGTCGAAAGAACATATTAAGCGCGAAGAATTGCGAAGTTGGTTTTGTCTCGTTTAAACTTTGGCGATCAATCTCCTTGTCAACCCGAAGGGTTTCACGCATCTTTTTCAACCCTTCGAAAAATCACGAGATTCTTCTCGAAAGAATACTATTAACCGACATCAAGTTTATGCGAGCAACTCTTTCAATGCGATCAACCAGCTGATCCCAAGCTGTCAAGTGCTCACGCGACAGGTCTCTAATTATTTATAATTAGCGGCCGGATCATTAATATAATCATCTTATAACCCGCGCATAATAATTATCTTCGCCTGTCAAACTCATTAATCTTGAAGAAAGCGTCGCGGTAGGTTCTAGTCGTCTCAGGCGGAATTTCTAAAACGAGTAAACCGATCGTCGTTAGCAGCCACGTCGTCATTTCTGTTTATATCACTAATAATGTGTCGTCCGAACAACCGGACAAAATCCCTACGGTCTTATCCACTATGCGCATATTCTTGTTATCGAATAATCACGCGCAATTCGCAGCTTAAACGGCATGCAGTAATAAATACATTGCAGCCGTGCAAAGCTTAACGAGACTCGCATCGCGTGTTTCGAAATTACCGAGCTAAAGACTCGTAACGATTACGCGATAAGAAACGTAGTTAGAGCAAATTTATGACAGCACGCAGAAAATACATAATTGCGTAAAATGAAATCTCCATGTCAAGATGATCGGTGAGTTCTGATCGGTTTTATTAATGACAACAACTGTTTTTATTACGTCACGCGTGTTTCAGTTCATAGATTGGATATAGTTATAAAGTAGAATAACTTCAGTTTAGAGAGCGATACATATCGCAGCTACATAATTTGACAATATATGATAATTATATGATTACTTATGCAATATGTATTTTACATTTAAGAATATTTCCCGAGTAACTGCGTAGTCCCTCTCAGGTTGTAGAAAAGGGTCGACAGGTAGAAAACCGCTCGAGAAATCTAGACTGAAAATCATACAAGATCTTTCGAGGAAACGGACGGATTCCTGCTCGTTCAGCCACGACAATGAGGTTTCCTCGTGCGCTTCATATCGAGACGTGATTTTCTGCGTTTCTTGTAGCCGGTTTACCCCGCATTCGTTCGACCGACCGGTCATGGGCCCTCCCCCACGAACGTGAGATCCGAATGAATAACTTGAATGGCATCCTACGTCGGAAGGACTGGCTCTTTCTTTCGGTCCTCGATCCTTTTCACCAAGGTATCCTACGGAGAACCGAGCAAGGAAAGAGAGAGAGAGAGAGAAAAAGAGGAAGAAAGAGAGAAAGGCGGAGAGAGAAAGAGGTACCTTGAATGGCCCATCTCAAGGGTCTTGAGTTTCAATGCATCGTCCGATCTCGCGGCAGAAACGAGCGGGTACAAGCTGGAGGGCGACGAAAGAAGGGAAAGGAGCAATAAAAAATCAAGCGAAAGAGGCCTGAGACTGACAGGCCCGTTGGGGATTCGTCAACCAAGATATGATTTCGTCCGCTCGCCAATTTCGATGCGCGGCAACGCGCGATACCTAGAAAAGTTGCGCACATGCTCGGCATGTAAAGAAAAATTTAACCCACATTCCACTCAAATTCTCAGCTTGGCAATTCTCTCTTCCACCCTCTGCCTTTCTCTGCTGTTCCACATCTAGCTGGGTTTATTTTATAAACCAGATTCCAAAAAGAATTTTGTTGGAAAAAATACGCAGCGTGATAAGAAAGATTCAAATTAAATTATTGTCGACGTACATTTTATTATGTAACATATTAGCTTAAATAAGAATATTCATATTTTGCAATGTTGAAAATAAATGTATCAAAATTTATTATTATTTATTAAATAATAATAAATGTGTACAAAATATAACACAAAATATATTATTCTTCCAAGAAATTAAGTTTCGTATCATGTACATTAGTATTGTTAATGACGGTAAAAAAACCTGGTTTAATTATCTACAGTACATATTTTCTATGATTCGAGGGAACCTTTCTAATGGGGCGTACCCGTGACGTCGTTGCAAGCTGCGTTTTCGAGGCGATGGCGCATTTAGCCTCATGAGAGAAGCAAAAAGACAACACAGTGTTTACGTACACGCAAACATATAAGCGCGCGTCCAGCAAGCTTAGGGAACGTACGGTTATGGGTTTATACGCAGCGCGTACGACACAACGACGATGGACGTAATTTTCATCGTAGGCTCATCACGGTAATGGGAGAAACTACATAAGGTTGGGCGAGAAGAAAAAAAGCAAAAAGGCAAAAGGAAAACGTCGGAAAGTGCGGGGGATTCTGCGGCAAGAGGGAAGAGCGAAAAGGAGCCCCGAAACAACACAAGGCCACGTGGCCATTTCGCCCCTTCGGTCTCTTCTCTTTCTCCTTCCTCTCGCCTCTCTCGTTCTACCTCACACCAGCACCAACGTTGGTACACGTACACAAGGGTAAGGGCTATGCGTCAGTGAGGAAACACATGAGTCCCTGTCATCTGGCCAGCAAGTGGTCGAGACGCGACTCTAGAAGAGCTTACTAGGCGACCCGCTCATACGTCATAAGCGAGAGAGTTGTTTTTGGAACACGACCCGGCGCATGGTACGCGCGTTCAGCCTCCAGAGAGTTCCGTGAGTCGAATTTTTCCGAGTTGCCGAGAAGTGGATACTTAGAGAAAAGCGATTGCACGGATGGTCCATCGGGAGACGAACATTCTTTCCATCCTCCTACCGCCAACGAGAACGCCATGACGTTATTCTGTTCATTTTCTAGGCCCATTTGACTAGCGGAATCGTGTACTGCAGCTCTTACTTCCCTGGTCGACATGAAAAAAAAGCATTTGCAATATTTATTTATATAATCTAATAATCCTGCTCGTCTCTTGTTTAGGAGAAATCTTCGAGATGACGACCAACGAATAATTTCAAGAAGGCTTATGGAAAAGTCGACGGGGTTTTCATCAAGGAACTCTCATTTAAGAGAAAGTGCGTGATTTCTGGGACACTGTGCGCATCATCATTTTTCATGCATTCGATGTTGGGATTGCATCTTTCACAGAACATGATGCCACGTGTTAAGAAATATGTTATTAGCATTTTGTTAACCGCCGTGTTACGATTGCACGCGGACGCACGTGCGTGTTAGTAGTACACACACGTGAAGCGTGAGCAGGCACGGTGGATATTAGTCAGCTAGTGAAGACGGGGGCGAGCGCTCAGTGGAACGAAGAAAGGGGGCAAGGGGCAGAGGAAGACGGAGATAAGTAGAGAAAGAGAAAGGGAGAGAGAGAGAGAGAGAGAGAGAGAGAGAGAGAGAGAGGGAGGGAGGGAGGGGAGAGCGAGAGAGACCGTAGAACTCCACGCGAGAGATGGCAGCTTCATAATTGCTTTTAGCTGCGTAGTATGTGCCACTGTCAGCTGTTCCCTTATTACGATGATACACTCCCGTCCGCGTCTTCCTCTCTCGCTGCATTATGTGTGCCACTCCGTCTTCGTCGCCATGATAAACCTGTGCACGAACCCGCCGCTTCCGGAGGAGGGAGGACATAATGCATACGAATCCGCAAACATCATCACCAGAGATGGAGAGAGTATCGGCAAACACACACCGGGGACCTCAGGGAATCAGGCGCGCACTACATCTATTAGGGGACAAGTTTTTTTTTCCGGTAGATAAATCCTGGTGGCAATGTGTCGTTTCGAGTAAGACTCCGTTATTTTTCCTCCCTGTGTACCGCTGCCTGGCTGAATAATGAAATAGTAGGCTATCTCAACAGTTTAGATCTACCGATACGCTCCGCAGGCAAAAGTAGCAGTCTCTATTTTTGGTCGAAAATATGGGTTAAAAGACTCACTAATAGACTATTAAATAATTTTAAAATCAAATTAACAACTTCTACTTCATTATAGTGTTAGCATTAAGGCTCCAGTAAATTCATTTTATTATCATTTAATTAGACGCTACTGTACTATAAAGTAGAATAAATTAGATGTTACGATTTTTTTTAGACAAAAAGTGTATTCTTTATATATTTCTTAATTAATTAAAAATTAATGCTCCGGAGCACAGCATAATAGTGTGATGATATCTCTAGAGAAAGATATATTATCCGTAAGTATACTTTCCCCCCCCCGAAAAAGCAATATCTCATCCACTCAAACTCATCTTCTGCTACTGGATTTGAAAGATTCCTTTATTGAGAAAATAATTGACTGATTAAGTTCCATATAATAAGAAACCGTAGAAAATGATAAATCAATACAATGCTTAATATCGCACAAACATCATTAGAACAAACGGAAACTCGAGTGAACAAACTATTAATATATTATTATCAATAACACTAAGTTGACTCATTAATTATATAATTTTAATCTTACCGAATAATATACGAGTATGTATTATAATTAGTATTAATTTTATAGTTTACTCGTACATTTGGATCAAATGTGAACTACTTTTCACCAAATTTTTTTCTGACTCAATAAGAAAGAAATAGGGAAGAAAAATAATTTCTCCTTGTTATTTTTATTCTTAGTAAATATCACGTATCTTTTCTGCCTTCAGGCAAGATCGCTAACAACATCATACGCTCTTTGACACGTGCATTATGTTTCTGAGTTCGAAGAAGATCAAACTACCACATTAGGGATCGACGAGTTCGAGAAGACCCTCGGCCACCCTTTAATCTTCGTTAAAACGAACTATACCATCATCCCTCCATCTAAACCGAGAACCCGCGAGAAGCTTGATTAATCGTCTGACTAATTGAGAAATAAGTAGTTTTGCATTCTTCGCTTAAACCTAAATCTTAGCTCATTTCGCAGGGAATAATCGCGGGGGCGTGAACGAGGCTCGAAAATCGCGATAATAAGAAAATGAAGAACGAGCTTAATGATCTTAACGATACCGCCGCTTTAGCATGAACGGAGTTTCCCATGAAGAACGAAAGGTGTTTCTCGATAATGACACGTGTGTTCACCGACGTTGGCACGTGGCGATACTCGAGGGGATGCTAATGCACGTGACCTCGTCATTGTATCGGCATTGGAGCGAAAGGTCGACGTGATTTCGAGGGTGGTCATGTCAGCGGTCTCGAAATTCGTATCTAAAGAATAACCGTCGAAAAGTGTATTTAATCTATGATCGACACACTAGATTAAATTCCATGTTGAATGTATCTCAGATTCAACTGAGAATTGTGATCATAGAGGAAAAAGATTCATTTCAAAAAAATACTTCCTAATGTAACAATGTATAATACTAATCTTGACGAACAATTACTACTATTATTTTAAAAAAGTTTACAATAAACATCATACGATACTGAATTAGTCCAGTTATAACATTTAAGTAACTTAATTAATTCCCAGACTAACAATTGTATTAAAATAATTCACTAATGTATGTATTTCTTATATCATATATCATAAATAAAATTATATTATAAATTGTAATACAAATAAATTGATTATAAATAATAATCTTTGAATTTTTATGTATATATATTACAAAATAATATAAAGCGCAGTCTCCAATTAATTCAATTTATTCAACATTATCTGTTCTGAATATAATGAATTCAATGCACATGGCATTGTTAGCGACTTCGCCTGAAGGCAGAAAAATACATAATATCTATTAAAAACAAAAATAACGAGGAAATTTTTTTCCCCTATTTATATTCCTTATTGATAAAAAAAAGGTAAAACATAATTTACATATAATTTAAATACAAATTAAAAAATTAATATAAATTATATTATCGTACAAATAAAGATGAGCATTTATTACTGTGCATTCCGCGTTAGTCTCTCTGACACAACCGATAAGTCGCAGGTTAAAAATTTGTCAAGCATCGATCACGATCGAGGGCCGTACAAAACGCGACGATTCGTGTAGTCATGTTGGGGCATTTTTATATCGAGGACACAAGTGATTTCGAAAGACAGGATCTTCACGTGACGCGCCCATACGTCGCCTTTACGCGTCGAGACTCTCGGGGCCATGCGAGATAAATCGCTATATGTACGAATGATCGTTGAATAATAGCCAAACCGATTCAATCTGTCATTCGTTAACCACCTCCTAACTATGATAAATGGATATCTCGAAACGGTACAACGTGCAACGATACACATAGTCCCGGTATCTTCTTTGCATATCTACTCGTCGATCCGATCGCCACGATCTAGTCGATCGTTACTCCGCGTGCTGATCGATGTAAAACAGACAACGAATGCTTAATATTGTAATACTCGCCTTTTTATATCGCTTCGATGCGTTGAAATACGGATTAATGCACAATTGTGCAGGCAAATTCCGAAATACAACATTCAAAAGCTTAGATTTATACTCGTATTTCTAATGAGACCGTAACAAAACTGTAATTTAAAAACATCAAAAAACGTCAAAATCGAAAAGAAAGCCATGTTAAATGAGACATTCTAATAATTCAGATTTTCTACTTGACTGTCTGCGTTATCTTTTCACACTTGACTGAAATACATACGTTATTTCCAAGATAATTGTAATGAAACTGCAATTGAAGTTAGAGGCTTAAACGAGAGAAAAAATATAAAAAAAAAAAAGCATAAAGATGTGTCAAGATTGAAACAGAATGTTAGTTGTATGTTAAATGAAATACTCTGCTTTACTTCTTCACGCTTGACTAAAATACATAAATTATTTCCAAGATAACTGTTTCTCCGACCAAGACGGAATACAAATTTAATTATCGGGATGAGAATTTTAACGGATCGTTAACACATGTTCGAATGTTGCGCAAATATGTATTTGTAGCGTCAAAAACTTCAGACTCTAGAAAAATTGGATTCAATCAGATTCAAGAGATTCAATATTAATCTTCTCAGCTGTTACGCATTGATGTTAGTAAAATGTTCATATTTACACAGATCTTATTATAGATAGCCCAGAGATAGCGTGAGATCTCTACGAACTGAAATTCAAGAGAGATTGATACTCAGATTCGTCCTACACTCTCGAGTGTTGCAAAGATAACCGTATTAGCGAAGATTTTTCATGGACCGCTCACTGATCCATATCGCGACTGGAAACGGATACCTACTTCGTGCCTTCGGTCGGTCGAAGAATCGCCGCGCATCTCCTTCGTTTCTAAATCCACTCTCGGATTTACCATATAACTCATACTATTCGAGAGCGCGGAGTCGCGACGCGAACTACGGCGAATTACATTCCTCGGTGCGAGAATTCCGATTTGCGGATAGCGAAATATCAAGAGCCCAGGCGCTGGCCGTACTTGATTTATTCCCAATAACCTTATAAATCAACGGCTCCTCGCAATCGGCATGAAGTCATCTCCTTCGCCAGCCCGCGTATCCTTCGTTTTCGTGTTTTGCGCCGCGATGCGCCTTTCTCTCAACGCGAACCAAATGTCAGAGGCCTCGCTTCGCGAAGACGCGATTCGACGAATTGGGGTAAACTATGCATTTTTATTGTAAGAAATTATTGTTCTCTTGCATAAAAGAGCCGATAAATATCATATAACACAATAATACATGTATAAACGTGTGATCGTATATTACATGTATAAAAGTAATATTTGAATTTTTCTAAAACAAAAAAATTTGCGATATTCTTATACATAATATAAATTGAATTGTTTACTGCACTTAGAAATTAACGATTTTGTCAGCGATAAAATTTTACAATATTAAGTGAAAATCAACCAAAAAATGTTCAACACTATCAAACGAAAAAAACCATTCTTATATATAATTGATAAATGATAAAAAAGGATGATAATCCTAAGCTAAGTTTGTGATATTAAGTATTTCAACTTTAATTTAAAAGTGCAGTGTGCTTTCAAAGCCGATCGACAAATAATCACCGGTTTGCATGAAGCTGAAAATTTTTACTTTTACACAAAAATATTATTAGGCATCAAGACCTGCCTTGACTGAATATGGCTTTCTTAGCATTTTATTGTTTAAAATTTATTGCCGTTATTAATTTTATGTATAAAAGATCATGTTAAAATACTAAAATTTAATATTCGAAAGCATGTGACAAGAAGCTTTAATTGTCTTCATTTTCCAAAAAGCTGAATTATCCGACCATATTCCCTAGACGAGCCATTCACATTTGTCCTATCGTCGGAATCTTTGTCAGCGAGACGTGTTGATCCTCGAAGATGCCAATCAGTTTCGTGGACCAACACCGATAGATCACTGACACGACACGTTGGTCATTCTAGTTCCGTGACAGTTAACGCGAAGAAGACCCTCTCTCGCAGGTTACGCCATGAAAGGACATATACTTATCTACAAGGCACATCACATTAGGTAGCCTCGAGGGATTCGTCCTTCGGGCATGCGAGATATCCCGACCTCTCGACTATCCTTCTTTGCTTAGAGATGAATAAAATTGCCCTTTAAAGCAAATTCACCAGGAGCACCGAGGCGCGGCGCCGCGCATTCGTCACAACCCTTGTCAGTCCTTTCAGATCCACCCTTATCGAAGTGGAACAACGCTTCGATAACCGAATACATTTGAATCGGAACGCACTCACAGCATCCCCGAGTTTTATACGAGATACCTCCGAGATTTTGGAAGGATCACACCGAGACGGTTCACAATTTTTAAATGCGATTCATATGTATATCTCCTTATACTTTTCGTTCTGGTAAATAGTCTATAATAATTTAGGACAAATTTAAATTTTAATGTTCGTAGATCCTTAATTATTGTCGTCAAGATTAAATGACTCAGGAAAATAAATTTTCTTGGAATTTTACTTATATTACACTCCTAATTATACCTTTAGATACCAAAGAAACAATGATAAGTCAATCTCTTGAGTTGAATAATATTCCATTATTTTTAACTATGTTATTATTACAAAATGTACGTCAATCCATTTTTACAATTAAAAGTAAACAGCGTCAATATTAACGTATGTTCTTAATAATCTTTCGAGTCAAAAATACATTTCTTGAATTAAATTGTTTAACCTCATTGCTTTAATTAAATTAATGTTATATTGAGTAGAAATAGTGACGACCTAAAGAAATGATTAAAAATAACTCGAATTGAGCAAAATTTGATATATTATGAATTTAGTATATGCCTCATATTCATTTATTGTGAAACTCAGCTTTTACAGACACACATAAGAATAGTAGCATGTTGTTCCCATTAGATTTGCAATCTTCCTTTTGCACAAATCGAGAAACAGAGACGTTTGACGTACTCGATACAAGCCGAATGCTCGTGTTCTCCTTCAAGAGAACATCGTTCTACCACTGGTAGCGACGAGACCACGCGTCGCGAAGGGTCTTACCATACAATGGCGAGAGAAGGAGACCCGCCGAGTTGGTAAAGAGCACACGGCAGTAACTTTACTCGCCCGTAGCCCAACACCGAAATATAATACACGCTAGCGCGATACATAATGCAAAAGGTGAGCGCGCGCGTACAACGATCCGTTACGCAGATATAGACGGATAGATAAATCAATTTATTACGCTGCGAGATATCCTTAAGATCGCGCATGATAAATCGCGTAAATATGTAGAATGTTAAGTAGCATAAGCAGCTCGAGAAACACTGCAATCGATAATCGTGCGTAACGCGAGATTAGTTGTCCAATCAGAAAATATGCACGTAAATACTCTTCAGTACCGAAGAATTTTTCTTTTTTTTTCTTAAAGTGCAATGCAAAATAAACGTTATATGATTCTCCGAAGCAGCCGACGATAGTACATACTTCTAAAGTTTCAATCCCGGAACGGGAATAAATTTTATTCACCTGCTGTATATCGCCGATTTAATCGAACAGTTATTACTGTTCCCAAAGAGTACATTAACATTTAAATTACTGAAACTCGTAACATTTTTAAGATGATGTAAACGAACTTTGAGAACTGGCGAAACTTACGATTGACCTATGTAAAATCAAGATGGTCGTCCGCTTTCCACGCAGTTATCGACTTAAAGACGGGAGATGCAAATGAGACACCAACCGCGCGACGGAGAACCTTACGATAACTTATAGTATATCTGTTGCGAGTATATAGTATATTTTCGATAAACGCATAATTAGCACAATTTTATAATCGCGCGTAAAAGCATGGTATCCGCTATGCGTCGGCTCCGGGAGGTAAATTATTCCCAGGCAACGACATAAATGCAACCGTTCGGATTCCGCGCGTTTGCGAAGCGTATCGCGCCGCGAATAAGGCAATGAAGAACCGCGGGGTGTCGAAAGTCCACCTATATCCTCGCGAACGTTCGTTTCTGCACGCTCCTGCTATCTGATTGCAGGCTGGTTTCGCGGCGGAAGCCGTTCTCCCGGCTTCTTCGTCTTCGACGCTGAAATGGCGAACGAGGAAGATACGTGCCTCCGAGACGAGTTATCATCGAGATTTATGCCCGGCCCCGTTGAGCTTTACCTTTACCCGCCCGCTGTCTAATGAAGCGATCGCTATATATTCGCCCCGATTCACAGGCTTCCGAGCTCACGCGCGTTTTTAACGCAATTTCAATTAGCAAAATAAACTGTGTTATCTCTAATATTGATCTTTATATGATAACTACATCTTATGTATTAAGAAAAAATGCTAAAAGTATGCGTTCCTCATAAAAATTATTGTATCAAATTGAAAAATAAAACCTAATTAAAATCGTTTTTTCATTAAGGCTCTTCCTATTCCAACCTAACTGATATCAACAATTTTAATGTAAAAATCAGAATTTTTATGGCAAATTAGTTTATGATACTATTTTGGTCTTCTCGGATTTTTTTCTTTGTATAATAATATTGTTTAACATTTAAATTCTCTTTCAAGTTATATTATAGATGAAGAGTTCTGAATTTTTTGCTTTATACTTTTTTATTTCACGTTTATTTCTACCAATATGAATTAACTTTAATTTCGGTTCAATTTGCTCTTCATCTTTTCTAATTCTAGAAAATGATGAAAAGTTAGTTGAACCAAAATTAAAATTAAATTACAAGACAAGCTCAGTGATGTTTTCATGCTGAGCTTCAGTGAACGCAATTCGCGTCTATTTTTGTTAGTAACAGCAAGATTTTCTTACTATCTTTTTTGACGACGAGGACCGCATAAGGACGGATCTCATCGCTCGACAGATCTTGAAAGCTCGCTCGATGTTACGTTCTAACGACCACGTGTTACGCGCTTCCCGACATAGAACGATATACAACCACACGTTAAAATAGAACGCTTTGGTTTTTTTTAATGCGTGATTACAAAACGCTAAGAAATCGGAAGAAACAACTTATAGAAGAGGAATCTCTACAATATGCTTTTTGTGCTTTCGTATAAAAAAAAAATAAATAAATCTTTTCATAAAATAACTCTGCACAAAACATAAGTTTCAGTATAAAAGTATGAAGCTCCTGAATTTTAACTTATTTGATAACTTCGTGACTTTTGTTAATAGTAAGTATTTAGGTTGTTGGTATTCGCCTGAACGAATAAAAACACAGCTCGTCAGTATTCGATCGACTCACGATAGATACTGAAAATATCTCCTAAGAATCCGTGGAATTCAGAAAAGAACGCCAAGAAAAGGAGATGCGGTGGCAAGGTGAGATCGTCATTGCCGATGCATGGGTTGCGCTACGATCGCCTCCCATAACGCATCAATCTCGCGCCGGAGATCCCTCGGGAGCTCGAGCACGACGCCCTGTCCGAAGCTCCGCCGCGCTCATCCGTCACGGCCGGCACTCCCGAATACACACGTATATATATGTACGCGGCGCTCGTACGAACAGAACGAACAGAGAAAAAGAGAGAAAGGCAGGGAGAGGCATCGCTGGCGACGATCGTGCGTGCCCGCGTACGTGCGTGCAAGATTCGTATTATCCGTCAGGATACCTGCATTACGAGAGTAGCAGCAATGTACACATGCAGTATCGTGTGACACACGTACCGTGTACAGAAAGCGAGCTCGGAAAAGAACGCCGGCCTTTCTACGTGATTTCAGTGTCACTAAGGGAGAAATGCAGCGGGATAATAAGTAAGAGCTCTGAGAGTAGAGCAGCATAGGGCAGAGATTTCGTTGCGGTTGATAGCGGCTGAAAGTGTGTCAATATATAGATTCTCACGTTTAATTGACCAAGTAGTTTTTTTGAATACAGTGTATAATTTTTTATTTTGCACTTATTACTCGTAAAATATTACTCTCTTTTATTCATATGATGAACATTATTTTAATAAATATTATTGTTAAAGGAAGTACATATACACTGAAAAAAAATTACGTTATATCAGTAGAGTTATTTTTTGAAAATAATTTTGTTCTCGTTCAACAACACTATTAATAATGAAATAAATACGTTATGTTCTTGTTTTGAGAAAATTTTATTTTATTAATGTACTGTTATGGAATTTTAATAAGATTATTTTCAAATAAAATAATGCTGTTGATATACCTATTTAATTTTATTATATTTTTTTCAGTAAATTTTTTCAGTCATATGAAAAAGAAATTTGAGTACGTACTTCTGCATTTGTTTTTTAATTTATTTGTCAAATCAGCATAATTCTGCATTATATATCTTTTATCAAATTATCTTCATTAAACACATCTGTTACGACACATGGAGCGACGGATGTCGGTAAATAATTGTAGACTTATAGATCGTCCAAAAATAGAATATGTTGCTAACGAATAAAAGCGGCATTTGATTGTAAAATCTTTGCACGTGCAAACCTGAGATGTTTTTTTTTACTTCATTACACATATATGAAAATAAATAATAGATTAATCAAGAAAATTAGAAGATAAAATTGAATTTGTGAAAATGGACTGTAATTAATAATGAGTCTAGCATTCTAGCTTAAATTGAGTAATTTCATGATAGGAGACCGAGAGTAATTTGATCTAAAGAATTCAAACAATTAAATAAGGGAATATCGAAAAATATTTAAAACGATCAAATTAGCACATCGTAAGTTGTGTGTTGAATCAATATCTTTCGAATTAATTTATTTGTATCGAGACTCTGCAAGATAAAAATAGAAATCTCTCTGTACATTTCTTTTTATTATATATATATATATAAAATATTAAATTAATTATTTTATTTGTCAACCTGTCGTTTCTATTAATTTCTCTACTCCCTCAATTAGTATATGTAAGAAATACATTATTAGGAATTTTGAATAATTACAATAAAAAAATTGTAAATGACAATTGTTATATTGACAATTTTTTAACGATAATTAAGCATTGAGTAATCAGGCATTGAATGAGTTTAAACTGTTTAAAGTACTAGTTAAAAAAAAAAAAAAATATATGATCTCTGAGAGAGAGAGAGAGAGAGAGAGAGAGAGAGAGAGAGAGAGAGAGAGAGAGAGATTATATTGCAGATCGCGACTTATATAGTCTGATAAATTGTCAAACTAAGAAAAAAGAAACCTTCCTATTACGCGTATTTTCTCCGCTCCATTCGTCCGTTGTCCTGTCTCACTATTTCTCGACGCGGACAGCGATTACGAATTCTTACGCCGGGCAAACTTACGACAATGTCGCATACAGACAGCTCGATCTACCGCCGATCTTGGATTTTTCTTCAATTAGGGAAAGGATCGGCTCCTCTCTTGAGAGATTTCTGCGAGACGAGTATCGTGTGCACGAAGCGAAACCATTAACGAGATTTTAACATCCGTTAAGAGTACACGAAGGATATATTCAGGGCCGGGGTTTTAACCTTTGCCTCTCAAAGCAAATACATTTTTAAGATCACCTGTGGTCTCTAAGATATCATTTATTTTTATTCATATCTACTTAACGTGTTTTATCTTTATCTGTACTTTACATTGTGATTAATACTATTAATTATACCATAAAATTATTCGATTTTTAAGCTAGGATATTGAACTCATTATCAGCTATAATTATTCAATTTCACAAAGTTAATTTTATCTTGTGTAATTTCTCTGTGATTAATCAATTATTTATATCATATTATATTTATGTTATATAATTAATACAATAAATAAAGCATTTGATTAAAAAAATAACTTTAATAAATAATCGAATGGTCCACAAATCTAGTCAAAATTCAAGAGTTAAAACTCTAGAGTTGCAACCGAGGTATCCGTAGTCTTGCTGCTTTTCAAAGCCGGCCCTGTCCGTCCTGTATATCGTCGTGGCCGGACTGCGTGTCGACCGATTCGTCGATCGATTCTCTCCTTTCCAGAAATACGCGTATCATGATATTCCGTGCTCGAAGGCTGTTTCTATCTCTTTCTCTCTCCATTTATCCTATAAGCGGCGATGTATCGACTTCACCTTCGTGCACGTTCTTTGCATACTCGCGAAACTCGCTGTTATCACGTTGGTCCTATAATAACTCCGTCCATGCGTTCGATTCATCGATGTTCCGACTGCGTGGTGAGAGCACCATCAGAAAAAAAATGGTCCCTGGGTCTGCGATATCTCCTGATCGCCGTCACGTCCGCGCCCAACTGTACTCCTAAACCCGAGGCCCTTCTTCGCCCCCATCTCTCTCTTTTCTTCCTCTTTTCTTTTCTTTCTTTCTCGTGCCCAAGCCACGTCGATCTCGATTTTGTCTCTCTTTGCCGTATCTTGCATCCCACAGATCACAGTTACGAGTCCTATCTCGTGGCTTACTCAACAAGCTCCAGCTCGTACGAAATAGCAGAAGCTCCAGCAATGGACGCCTCGGAATACTAATTCACGTGCCAAAATATCACAAAGTCATAAGTCTCGATCAAGTTCGAAAAAGTTTGCACGCTATGATATTCAGAACAAATTTACAACCTGGGAATAATCACCTGGTGTGTTTTTATATCCCAGCGACGAAAAAATATAAATTGTAAATTATTGTTTTGTATCAATATCGTTTAATATAATTTTTTCTTTCTTAATAACTATTTTTATATTATTTTTAGAAATTTTCAAATACGTAATTCCACCCGCAATAAAAAAAACATTAACATTAAAATTATGTTCTACAAATATTCTGTCGTAATAATCTTAATGTGCTTATTCCATTTAATATCTATTTATTTAGTTTTTATTTACTGTTTTTCGGAAAATTGTGAGCAAATTTATATCTATGTTTTCAAAGGCCAATAAATCGGAAAACACTCAATAAATGTACAATATGTTATTAATAATAGCAATTTTAATTGGAGTGTAAAAACAACCCAGTACCCCAATTCTGTAACTCTTAACGATAGCTCGGTATCATTATGTTGTCGTTGCGTAGCTTTTTTTATAATATCTACACAATATAACGATATCAACACTATCATTAAGAGTTATAGAATTGGTACAGGGCTCCTATTCAGTAACCCGACAGTGTCAGTGTCATTATATATTGTCGCTGCTCTGGTTTTATACATGACGAAAAAAGGTACATAACGACTATATAGCGATACCGACATTTTTATTAAGAGTTAAGAACAGGGATCTAAATGATGGTTTACGTAAAAAAAAAATGAAGTGACTACTCCAGATTAATGGTCTTACACTGTTAGATATAATATAAAAGAAGCAATAGTAACCTAATCCCTTAAATTAAATAACATTGGAAATTATTTTTAACTTCCATGTGTGTAAAAATGTAAATACTCCATTTCTGTGTTTTAATTACGACATATTGGATAGAAACAGTGGTGGACCTACAGAAATGATCAAAAATAATTCAAATTGAGTATAATTTTACATTATTTAACAGAGCGAATAGGCTGAAATCGGTGTAGCATAATCGAGATGTCGATGCGATTCAGTTATATCAAAATTATTTTTGTCTACATAAAAAGAGAAATCCTACGTAACATAATTTCCTTGAATATAGCGATTGGATCATGTCCAAGGCGTAAATTACATCCGACCTACAAATTAGAGCTTAATTCTCACTGTTACTTCTCGATCCATCTACGGGAATATACGAACATCTAGATTAATCGCCTACCGATTCAGCATGTTAATACTGTATACGTGTGTACAATCGCGCGGACTTTCGCCGGTTACGCAAGCCGTAAACGCAGCACGTGTGCCAACAGCAGTTTGTAGGAAGTATTTCATAGGCCGGCTCTCGTAAGCTGTAAAACGTTGCACGCGCGAGTTGGGGCGACCATCTAAAATAACAAACCGCACGCTGGGGGAAAGTGTAGCGCGCGAACGGCGCGTTCGTTAAAATTAAAACTCCCGGATTAATTTGCCACGTCCCTTTCCGCGCCTCTTTCCTTGCGAGAACCGGGATTTGATAATATCAAGGGCGATCCGTGAGTGGAATAGCCAAGTGGACGGCAGTAGTTTTGTTAGGTCCGTGTCTCGTGTAATAAAAGTCGCCCTCCTTCCATAATCTACGATACCACGGAAAATTCGGGCCATTAGGTATGTGCAGACTACGTGACGATGATCGCGACAAAATATATCACGAATTAAAAGAGGAAAATTTCATCTCGACTACGACGCCGACGCCTAAATTGGCACGTTCAAACGGCGATAGCATCGATTCATGGGAAAACACGTGCATTGCTTTCCACATATGTGATTCACGACGCAATTCTGTCGCGCACAATCATCACAGACACGTGTCAGATTTATGTAAGCAAGTAATGTGTGTGTGTGTGTGTGTGTGTGTGTGTATAGTGTCATAAATTTACTCTAAAAATATCGATCTGCATAGAGCAGTACTAATGAGAACAGCAAAGCTACAATGAAATACGAGTAATTATACTTTTTCTTTATAAAATCAATTAATCTAAATCGCTATATATAAATTAATCAAATAAGTAAAGAAAAATACAATCGGTCTAGATTAGATTTTGATGTCTAATAATACTCTCTTGTATGTCAATTCTAAATACTATGCGTGGTAAGCTTTATTCGATCTTTTTTCTGCAAATACCGAGCAATAATGCGATATGATTAAAAATTACAGTGTGTGAGCGTAAAAAACGAACGCAGTGTACAAACTACGCGTCGCTTTCAGATTTAAAACGCAATCCTAAAACAATTGTATAAAATAACGGATCACAATTAAATTGATCATGGATTTGATAATAATGTCACTATAAAAATTTTGTTGCAAAAAAATGTTACTTTTTAATAAAATTATACATTTTGTTGGACCTGATATAATTTTCATGTCAACACGCTACGTTAATTTGGAAATGTCTCAAACTGGGATCTTTATCTTCTAATTTAATAGCATCCATCAGAGTTATCCATTTTGTTTTTGCTATTCTCACGCCGCGCCGCGCCTGCAGACTCGCCCCGGGACGATTTAATTCCATCTCGCGCTCAGCGTGTTTCGTTTAATCGAGAAGCATTCTTTTTTACGTATCGCCGTCCTTGTCCCTGACAAATGTCGGTCGTAGTCTCTTAGTTACGGGAGAAACGACAAATTTCAAAAGGGAGTGCTAAGTATCCGAAATGGCCTGGGGAAAACCGTCGTTGTGAACGATGAGCCGGGAATGTAGAAGGAGTCCCTGGTGATTCAATTCGATACAATCGGGAGTAGATCTCCACGCTTCCGTAATATATTGCATTCGTGACCCTATGTCGCGACACCCTCCACCCCGTCCTATTCATCACCTCGTTAACACGCACGATTTTGTAATTCAAACATTTCGGTAGCAGTCGATTAGTAATTAAGTGATTAATTCGATAATTATTCGTCCCGGAATGATATATGTAAATGTGTCACAAATTTATCATAATTCATCTATTGATGCTAATTTTTTAATCTCGCTCGACGATTTCTTTTTAATAGAAGACAAGCATTTTTCGTGAAATCGTGCGGGATTTCATGTATATATTATTATTCGGTCGCCCTAAAGAATTCATGGCGATTATTGTAAATATAGATAAAATCTATATATGATAAATGATGTCTAAAAAATTGAGAAAAGCACGTGACCTGTATTTAAAAGATTTAAGTCTAATCATTAATTTCCTACGGGTAAATGTCGTATATTTGCAACGTTCGCTTTAAAATTAAATTTAGAATAAATTAGGAGCAAATTCGTTACATAAACGACTAAAAATGGAAATATATATTGCATATTGAAATACAGTACTTTTAATCGCTAGGAAAGTTACGTTAGTATATCAATATAAATATCGATAATGTAAAATTTATAGATTTTTCACTTATAAATAATTTTTTAGCAAAAGCAAAAAATTTTAATGACATGACAATCCCTAGAAAGTAAGATGTTTTAATCCGACCATGCAATTAAAATACATCACATAAGTAATATAAGGTACGATATTATAAATTTAACTACTCTGATCTTTTTCAGTGTCTGCAAACAATACATCTGCTTAAATTCTATACGAAAACCGAGATCAAAATACACTTCTGTATCATAAACTATTAAATTCTCAACGTCAAATGTTATACTCACATTGAGTTATTTTTAATTATTCTTATAGGTCACCACTGCTCCCCCCTACTCAATATTATTAATTTAACTAAAATAGTGGAGTTAAACAATTTAACTAAAAAGTGTATTATAAATTAAATTTGAACTTAATTTACCTATCATTTATTAAATAGCTTGACTTACATTTTGATACATATGGAAGTTAAAAATAACAAAATATTATTTAACTCTTAAGTTACCCTTGCTCCTTCAATATCTAACAGTATTCGTTCAAAATCATCGTGACTTCAGTATAGGAACCATCATCTTTTGAACCTAGCTTATCGTGTTTGGAGTGGGAACCCTCTTGGATATTACAGAAATTGCGATATCACCGCGACTTCTTGCGAATACGAATGCGTACATACACGGTATCTCACATGCGGCACTCAACGTTCTCTTTCCCTCTCCCTCCCCCCTCCCGCTTTCACTCCATCTTTCTCTATTCACGATATTTACATCGGTGCCCGTGGTACATCCGAGCGAGGTAAATTTGGGTGCAACAACCCGAAGTTATTATCGTGTCGGCTGAGCGTTGATCCCCATTTTTCAAAGTACCTACAGAGCTCGCCCGACCCCTCACGGCCTTTCAAAGGCTTCCCGAGGCTTAACGAGGGTAAAAGGTAAAATAAACAAGCCCGCGCAAAAGCCAGGTTCTCTCTCTCTCTTTCTCTTTTTTTTTCTCTCTATCTTTGTGTTAAACGCACTGGCGTATGCGTCGATACCGATACCTGCCTATCTAACATATAGAGCGCATGTGCATTCGTGTGACGAGCATGAAGGCACTTAGCTGATTGCCCGGAAATTGATCAGGAAAATTGGACGAACGGTGGAACGAGTCACAAGCGACCCTTTTTTGTTGCCGGAAAACACATTTTGCTATGATTTTTTCGGTGTAGCGCAAAAAAAAAACGTCGTTGTTATTCGACGTATTTACGCCTATCGTAACTATTTTCGCATTTTCACATCGAAAACAACGTTCTTCGTTTTTATACATCGAAAACAAGTTTGCACTATTTTCTTAACAAGTCGATGAATATATTCATAGTAAATTGAGAATTCACGTATGTGTTCTATAAACCTTTTTTTTTCTAAATGTATTAAATTCGGAGAATTGACTAAATTTATAGATTTTCATCAAATTTACGCAACAATTTTTATGTATAATACATTTTTACGTGAAAAATAACATTGGAGTAACTAAAAAGAGTCAAGAAAACGACTTTAAGCTAGCATTAACATTAAGCAACCCTGACCGATTCATATCTATTATACTTATCTACGAGATCAGCGAAAGCGGATTTCGCGGTATCAGAAAAATTGGCACGACTCACGGGGTTTCCACTTTAATTCTTATATCCCGCCCTTTTTCTTTCCCGCTATATATACCGTGGCGTCTCGGCATGCGTTCATCCTATTTTACGGTAGCGCATTCAGCTGCGCGCCTTCTTATTGCGTTCGCTGCCTGTCGATCTGCGTTTCGAATAAAATGTCAGAGCCAGAAACGATTTTTTTCCCCTCTCTTTCTCTCTCTCTCCGCTTTAAATCAAAGGGGGCACGCGCGTATATACGCCGGAAAGAGGATTTTCGGCGGAAGGGCGAAAGGGGGTGAGAAAGACAGCAAATCAGATTTGCCGTCTGGGAAAATGTTGTACCGGATTAGGTTCCTACCACGCGCCCAACGGAGAATCCGATTCTCATCGAAAGTGTATTTCGCGGTATCGGTCCGACTAGTCGAATATCCTTCTCGTGAATCCACGTGGCAAACAGCCACTTTTAATTTGTCGTACAATGTGAGAAACGAAAAATACGTTTACTATACTTTCAGCGATTCTTTTCCCCCTTTTTTGTAGTCTCTCTTTTCCTTTTTCTGTTTTATTTTCTATATATGCTTTTCAGTAATTCAAATTCCTAAATTCTTAATCTTCTAATATGAAAATCTTAACAATGAACTTTTATTAAAAATTGGATTGTATTTAACTTATTTATTTATTTTCACAGATTAAAATCTGCCAGACAATCAAAAAATCAACTATACATTTAAAGTCCAACATTGTGTGTTAGCAGAGGATTAATTATAAATATAACACATAGATATAAGTAATATCAGTTATTAAAAAATATTCACAACTGTGTGAACAATTAGGAAATATTTAATCGACTGCATACAAATTTTTGAAGATAAATTGACAGAATAAAATTAATCACTCCCAAACGACGCCTGTTTGATAAGTGTTCATGGTTTCTAAGTGCCTTTAGCAATAAGACAGGATTTCTGCTTTAATGCATGAACCCAGGAACCATCAGACCCACGCTATGGATTAGGGTCATATTCCGACCACGTCAGCATTTCCGTACACCACGCACACGCCTTAGCGCATCGAATTTCTCGTAAACTCATAAGATTGGACCTGATTTGAAAATAATACCCATATCATGAATTCCATTCTCTGCCTATGATTTATTCGCGATTATAATCTTCGAATTGAATTTTTTCGTGACAACTAACGATTACGCTATTCATTATAGATTCTATTTACAAAACAGTGCACCGGTCTATTCGTTACATCTGCATTATGATCCCGAATGGAGATGCCAGCGACAACGCGTTCTTGTTAGGGACAATCGCATTATATCCCCTTAATAAAAAGAGACACCATCTTTCACGGTGCACGAGTGCTATTCACTAGGACCGATTTATTCGCGTTCACACTATCGAGAGCCGGTTTTAAACCTTTGTGCATCTATTCAAGATAAAATATACATCTATAGGACCGTAACTAAGGATTTTCTTACCTGAGGCAAAAGCTGAAACAGCTTCCGTCTCTCGTTTTTCATTATATCTTATCCAACTTAGTAAATTTTAATCATTAATGCATCTGTTGCATACACTCTAAGAAATATGGGTGTGGATTTAACATCGTACGTTAATACCAACACTGTGAAAATTATACAAACATCGCATGATGTTAAATCTACATCCCTATTTTTTAAAGTATGGAGAAATAATTATACATAATCAATAAAAAAAAATAACAGACATTATCCCTTCAGCTATTTATTTAAACAACTTTACTCTCAATCTTTTAACCCTGAGTCTTATTTTCTTGTTCACCATCTGACGCTAACCCTGGCGATCGTTTATCAGTGCCCTTACTTTTCTGGCGAGTGCCAACTGGAGTGGCACGCTGGCTTCTATGTTCAGCGACGTGTACCGGGAGGGTACGAACATATATCGAGTGCGAGTGCGTGCCGGAAAGTGGGTCGATTGCCAGCGCGAGGAAAAACCCCCCCGGAGGTGGACGGGCGCCATCGAGGGAGGGAAAGTAAATTTCCGCCTCGATTGGCGTCTGCGACGAGTGAATTTCGTTCCCGAAAATCCGGAGGGTTGTAGGGCGACCCCTATTCCGTGCCCGCCCCTCCCCCCCCCCTCTCCCGTTGCCCCGCGGCGCGCCTTTCATAAGCTGTAATTCATAACCCCACGTTTGACCGCAGCATCCCCCGTGTACGTTATTTATTCTGGGTGCAACTCGTATTTTTTCGCCCGTTTTATCGGGTATCTCTCGATTTATGTCCACCGACCGCCCGGACCCTAAATACCGCGTGTGTCGCACGGGTCCGCCGTGCCCACGAATTCATTGATATTCCGCGCAGAATCGTCGTCCGCGCCATTGCAATGTCGGCCTAATGAATTTAACCGTCGTGCCGATGGCCTCTTACCGGTCGGAACCACTTTGGTTCTTTATTCACCTTCTTCTTCCTTTCCTCCTTCGTGTCTGCGGTTTCTTCTCTCCTACTTCTTTCCCTACTTCGTTTTCTTTTCCTCGCCACGACCGCGCTTCTCCGACAGACCGTGCCGCGTACCGTGTGAATTCTTAAATTTACAATCAGCCGCGTAATTAAATCTGTCCTGCCTGCGGTATTCGACTTTAAACTTCCGATAAAGGAAACGTTCATCTCTTTAAGAAAAAGGTTTTTTCTTTAAAAGAACCTACAATTGTGTCAAAGAGATAAAAACCCAAAATTTTGTATGCAAAATTAAATTGTATATATATATATATACTTATATAATTAGTGTTTATTTTAAATAAATTATCGCTTCTCTAGAAATATATGCAGTTTTTCTAAACACCCATCCAATTATTATATACACATATATTATAGCATTATTGTATATATCTCATTAATTGTAACTTATAACAATACTACGTAAAAAATAGACTTGAAAAGTATTATTCAATGGCTGAAGCAATTTTCCTGGTAAAAATACATGCAATTTCCTGCCCGATTTATTGTCTAGTATTAATATATAACTGTTAGTCAAAATACTGTGTAATCCATTTAGTAATCCTGTTTTTATTCAGTATACAGAGTAGAATTTTGTGCATCTTTTCATAGTTTTACTTCTTATTATTAGTTATAATACTATAAATAGAAGTTAATAAACTATCTAGTAGCTACTCAAAAAATGCATAAAATTTTTACCAGAATTATAATAAGTATTCTAATAAAAATCTGCTTCTACCACATCATATAAATTGCTTTCTTAATTGATCAAATGTTTATATAGATAATAAATAATAAAATGATAAAGTAAATACAATCTTTCATTATTACTCAATTATTGAATCTTAACAATTAACAATTATTGAGTTTTATAACACGGTTTCGAGATCACAGCGTAAATGACACTGGTTCACAATTCAATCTGTGATCAAAGATGAGAGCCGACAATAAGTTTGCTAGAGCGGACCCTGCTTATATATGAACATTGCGGCGCAAACGAACGGTGTCTCACGACGTGAAAAAGTGTCCCATTCAATAGCGTCTTGAAAATACAGTCATCTGTGATTCCAATCCAGAGTGATTATCTGTCCGACGTTTCGTCGGGATGCACAATGCCACCCGTTGCACAAACACCCGGAGAGCACGAGCATGGGGGACGGGGGAAGAGGCAAAGGACAGGAACGCGCACCCCAATTTTTTTCAGGTCGCACTCTCTATATTTTTTTGCGCCTGTACTAAGGCAGGTGGAACCGGCGAAGCGTAACGGGGAATCCCCGAGTGCAACTAATAGCGATTCAGCTTCCTCCGCCTCCCCCGAGTCGACGAGAATGCACGGTAGACTCTCGGCGTAGGTATACGTACATCACGCCCGGATGAAGCTTTTCGAAGCCGTCGCACCATATACAAACGGATTTTTAATTTCGAAACCCCGGCTTCGGGACGCACGAGCCCCGACGAATAACCGGATATTAAACGTACGCGTATGTCCAAATGGAAATGGACGGGTTCGATTTATCCCGATTAGATTAACTTGAATGCTGGCGCGCGGATTAAACAGTGCAATGTACGCTGGTATGAAACCGAAGCTACGCGCCCCTTTCGATTAAATTAGTAATCCAAAAAAATTAATTTATGACAAAGATAATAAAAAACTAATTATATATATCTTGGTTATTTAAAAAACAATATTTACCTCTGCATCTGTATCATATATACAAGTAGTATTAATATAAAAATTATAATTAGGATAAAATTATCCAGTAGAAAAATCTTATTTTATTTTATAAAAAATAAAATAATAGGATTTGCTATATAGATAAAGGATTTGCTAGGAAGGTAAAGATGTAGCAAATCCTGCCATCTAATAGTATATATACTTAAGTATATACTTAATACCTTCCTAGCAAATCCTACCTGCTTTATTTCAGAAAAATTTGAAAGTGTGAAATTTCGCTTGTGCCAAAAAAGATCAAGACGAATGATGAAAATTCGAAAAGATACGCAATGCAAGAACAGCTTCTAAATAGTACAATTTACGCTAGATAAAGTTGTTCCCACGTAACTATTTCCTGATTTTTTGTGAATCATATCTCACACGACCGTTCACATCCAGTTTTATACCAACGACCCTCGCTACTCTCGTCAAAGTTATTCGCACCCTAAAGACTACGAGAAGGGAGATCAGTGTGGAGATGTTAACACGACTAATTTTCTACGAGCTGCCGCTATTCGTCCATTCGCTATTTATCCATCGAACCTCGTATTAACAATGTACTGTACGTTCGTACTTCGTTGATCGCCTAACCATTCGTGGTCAGCGATCGATGATTTGGATCTGGGCCAGGATGACGCGGAGAGTGCCAGGAGAGTTCTCTCGCATGGTCATGGCTTTTCGGCGGCAGGCAGGCAGGCAAGCAGGCAGGATAGCAGAGATTGCCGGAGCGAAATTGAGGTCGTGCCACTGGCCGTAAACCTCTGAAACGCCGCCACCGGCCGCGCCATTCGGTCAATTATTCGCTTCGAATTACGGCCCTCCAATTGCGCGAGAGTTATAAGAGCAGGCCGGCTGCTACTTCCATCCCGATATATACCATACACCGCGGCAAACTACAGTCGATTGGCAGCTCGTTTATGATAACGGCCGGACGACACCCGGTAGTCACGTTTCGATCTCGCCAATCCCGATCGCGAGATAGATTTTCGTACCCTCCCTCCATCAATACAGAAATATAGATTTTGCAACATATAGAAATTGTATTCACGGATTCACGGAAACTTCGACTGAGAATTGATTTCTGCAATGTCTATTGCCCTATTTCTATTAATATAATTAACATAATTCATAATATGTTAATATTCCTATATTTCCTGTATTTTACGTCAACATAACGTGAAGACATTTTGAATTGCTGTCAAGTATTATAAAATCAGATTTAGAGAATAGGTATCAAATTAAAAATATGGTTTAATAAGTATTAAATATACATATATATATAAACTGTTTAATATTGCAAATTCACAAAACGCGTAGTAAAAAGAAATAATTTATCAAATATTTCATATATTATATTTCAAAGATTATGTAATATTTTTATGTTATCAGAATTTTAGAATTATTGTTTCAGGAATCAAAAATATCTAACATAAGTCTAAAATAATTCAATATAAATAATTTCTCGCAGTCAATATTAATTGACTGATGCAACTTGAACAAACGGTGTTTCATAAATAAATATAGATAAAATACAAAAAATTGAATAAAATCACATTGTAAGAGAATGGCACATAATAATCATTAATACTTTTCATTAAACAAATTAATCTGAATATAGTGTATAATATTAATTCTGGTTTATCTATTCTTAAAAACGCTTTTATAAAATCTTATTATAGAATGTGCTCAGTAAAAAATACAAAAAATTACATATAATTTGGAAACAATCCTCATTTTTTGTCAAAATTATTTTAACTAAACTTATTTTATTTTGTGAAATATATGTTATATTCATCAATTTGGATATTCATGCTTGTTTCATTTAAATATCTCTAATTTCAAATATGTCTAATATATGTATTTCGCGAGTAGCAAGTATATTTTGATCGAAGTATTTCAATATTTTCTAATTTTTATATTGATTATAATCTGTTTATTATTATTTATCTGTAATAATTGTACATATATATATAATAAAATTTCTAATAAAGAGTTTGTGAGTCTATTAACTCATTGTTAGATTAAAATAAAGCATAATTTGATCCTACGATCGTAGCGAAATAAATTACAGTTGAAATAAAACACACAAATAAATCCAAGTTATAGCATTCGAAATAATTAATATCCTTAAAAAGAGAGAGTTATCTGCAATCCTTTATTATTTTATTAATTTTCAAATAAATGTTTAGTGAAACAATTATTACAACTTTGAAAAGATTATCTTTTCAAATCATTTTTTAAAATTTCATACATAAAAAAGTCTTTTTTTAGTTTTTACTTTTAAATTATTCGAACCAATGATTCAAATATACAGAATAATAAACGATTAATTGTATTATAAGTAATAAATATATATATGTATAAATTAATAAGTATAATTAAATTTACCTTATAGTTGCACCGCCATCACTGCTTGCCAGACCTCCTGTCCTCCAAGATTTTCTCTTGCACACATTCACTCGCGATCACTTCACATAAAACTAACGATCGCGTATGAGCTAATTGTCAAAATATTACGATCGCGCAACATTTTAAACGGCATTCCCGACATTAACTGCACGCGATACGCGTTTTGTTTTATTGCTTAAAAATAAGTACGAATACTCGAGATTACGATTCACTTCCGATTTAACGTAATTGATACTCTTAACGACGAAAAGAAAAATCATACGCGATCGATTTCACTCACTGTTTTCCATGCCGCTGTACCTGTTGCTGCCAACCGCACTTTTTGCACCGCACTGCAAATAATATGTACAAATAACGTAGAGCAAATGCAATCTCATATTATACTGTAGATATAATTACACTATAACAAGTATATTAATGAACAAGCTAAAGTAAAAAATTAAAGATAAATCTCCATAGAGGCTACAACCTTCGAAAGTTTTTGCTTCGCGCAATATAATACTTCGATGAAACGATACTTGTGTATTTTAATGAACCAATGCTGGACATACATTATATTATGCAGTTACAAATACTAATACGACTGTAATTATCGTGACTGTGATTATTAATTAAATTGATAATTACAATTTTACTTGCTAATTAAGCGCGATGCATACTTGATCCGCGACCGTTATTAACTCAAGAATTCGAAATTAACTTCATGATGTGCATGATAAATACAATTAATAAAGTTTTATTTAATAAAGAAATTCGAAAATGATAAGCGAAAGTGCGAAGTAATCAATTGAGTTTCAATGGATACTATCTATTTCTTTAGAAATATGTCCTATATATAGTATAACACACCAATTGATAAGTTTGACATCGCTAAATAGTGACAGAATACGAATCGTTATTTTAGAAATAATGTAATAACGTTAATAATTTAAGAACAGCTCGCACATGTCTGTCGACTCGAGTCTCGTTCTGTAAACAAAATGACCTTGTAGAATACGAATCGTTATTTTAGAAATAATGTAATAACGTTAATAATTTAAGAACAGCTCGCACATGTCTGTCGACTCGAGTCTCGTTCTGTAAACAACATGACCTTGTTTACTATAGTACGCTGTATGTTGAGCGCCAACCGTCGCGTACGTCACCGCGATTTAAAAAATATGTGTCGAAAATCTTGGGGTGTGTTCCGTTTTACGCATGATGTATCATTTTATCTTTCTTTTTAATATTCGATGAACAAGGATAATAAAACGATATATCATGCGCATCATGCGTGAAACGGAACGCACTCATACTGCTCGTATTTGAAATGGATTATTTATTATCTACTCAACTATTGATACATCACATCTTTCGGCTACTGAATCATTTTATTCAGTACCATTCCGTATATTATTGTTCGTTTTCACTTCAAGACAAACAAGCACGTTATATTTCATTGTCAGTGAAAAATTTAAAGCGAACAAACTGAAAATACATTCAATTAAAAAACGAGTGTTATCAATATTGTATATTATCGTCGTAGATTTAAAATAGTGACATACTTAATTCGCTCATTCTTTGCTTTTAATTCTCTCCTTCAGTCTCAAATAAACTAAAGCGATATTGTAGTACCTGGTCGAATAAATCAGTTCTTTGCTTCTACGATGCCTCGAAATAAGTTATTAATCGAGAGAATAATACATCATCAAGCTTATAATGCTGATTGTAGTTAACATAGGGAATAATCGTATTTAGATGATAATAAGACGAAGGAGCGGCACGCGCTGCTGTCTGCCGACTCGAGCCTCACCGCACGAATAGGAACGAAGCGACCTCGTGCGTACAAACAGTAGTGCGCGACATACGCCCAATGTAAACAATGAGTCGAGCACCAACGCACTACGTCACTGTGTGCCACAATAAACCACGTTACGAAACAGTCACATCTCTCCGTAATCCAAATAGATGTACGCTGAATATATTCTACGTTTGTGTGTCTCTGTGGTATATTCTCATGTGTGTCTCAAGCTGACTATTCAGGTATTCACTTGGCGAACGGACAGCGAATGCGAATGTTCGGACATTTATGTTCTTGTTTGTAAGCCGTTTATTCCTTTTCTTGATTGTACAGAACACCAGCATTCGATCAGATTCGGTGTCGGCTACATATATCAATTGAACTTGTGCAACATCTGCGCAAGAAATAACAAGAACAATCGGTATTTCGCATTCGATATTTGATAGTAAATTGTAAGAAATAAACAAACATCCTACGCATCGGGCTGTGTGGCTCCGCGGCAAGACGGCGGCTTTGTAATCCGAACTACTTCGTCTCTCGAGGCCTCGGATCGAGTCCCGGCGTCCGTGTTCGAGCGTCCGACATTTTTCCCGTCCCAGCTCTTACAAAATTAAGAAAAGCTGGTTCAAATTCCGGAGCGCAAACTCGATATAATATCAATAGTGCTTGCACCTCGTAGCGAGTGAAGAGAAATTGAATACGATTGTTGGGCATCTAGATGCCCGGATTCTGAAACAAGAATCGACGCCGTTCATACTAAAACGGCCAATCCGCATATAAAGAATGCACCCACACCCTTTTTTTTGCTGCTACAATGCAGCAAGCAAGATTAAAACCTGGCATTACAGTGCACAGAAAAAAATAAAATGAGAAAGGAGAATTCCATTGAGATCAGTTCACCAGCGCCGAAAAATTCGGGAAATTTGTCGTTATTACAACAAATTATCGCGCGATAAAATACTATCCGTAAGATGGAGAACCAGAGAAGAAAAACGAGAATGCGTAATGATTTAATATTCCACGATAAAGCGTTTTCATTATTTATAACTGGCCCAGCTCTTACAAAACTGTACATCCGGTTTTATATTACTGCTTTTTTAAATAAATTTATAATGTCAAAATTATACCCAATTTGAATTATTTCTAATCATATTTATTCGCGACTACTCCTATTTAGTATGTTGATTTAATTAAAACAATGGCGTTAAAACAATTTAACTTAAGAAATGTTTTTGATTGAAATTTGATTTATTATTTATAAATTGTAAATACGTACATTAATATGAATGCTGTTTACTTTAGAATTAAACAATTAGATTACAGAAATATGGGTTAATTAGATGTGGATGCTTATTAATCACATGTTATGTATAATATTAAAGTAATATATTTTGATGTACTTAGAAGTTAAAAGAATAAAATGTTATTTAACTCAAGGAATTAATTTAAAATTTAATCATTTATTATTTAAAATGTACTTTCAACGTATATCATTTCTGGTATTATTATCATTTTGCTGTATTTTATATTAGTTATTACCATTACCAAAGATAACTAATTAATTCCGCGCATTTTTAATATTATAATCTCGATTGAGACGCATAATAAAGATATTGGTTGAATTGTAATACAATTCGCAATTCAATTGCTGCACGTACATATCAAAATTTTAACTCAGTTACAGACAGATTATTTAATTCTTCTTTTAATGAAAATTTGATGGTTTTAATGGTCGATTAAATAATATTACTAAATATAACATTTATTTGAAAAGTAAAATTTATCATTGTTTTGATTGACAAAATGTTCAATATAAATTGTTATTACTTTTAAATTTTCACATCCTGAGAGAGAAAAAAATGAAACTGCGGAATATTAATAAATTAGGAAAATGAAATTAAAGCACAAAAATGTAGCAACTTAATTTCATTTTTCTCTTGATTTATCAAAGTCACATAATTTTACTTCTCTCGAATCGTAAAAAACAGGGAAGAATGGAACTATATGTATATTACATAAATTTATAAATATTTTCCAATCGAACGTATTTCTCTTAAAGAAATATTTTTAATAATTCTCTTTAAGTGGAATATAATTCCATTTAAAATTTTATTTGTAAAACTGACTAAAGATATTTTATACATAATAATTGAAATTTACTATTAGTAATCAATTTGTTAATATATTAGCTAATTTTTACATAAAGTACTAAAAGATAAAATCAATTAAATGACGAAAATGGACGCTTTTTTTATGGTACACTATTGTCTGCATTTATACTTTACTCTTATCGATAAATCACACGCATTTATCGATAAAAATTAGGTATGAATAAGGATTTATGAAAATAACATGACAAATCGAATGTTTGTAAGCCACGAATTTAATTGCACATAGTCTATGATATATTCTTAGTCCTTATCGTGAAAACGAGGGTCTCTTGTATCTAAGCGATTTTTTAAATTTTGAATATTTTGGAAATAAGTGAGTACGGACGTACCATTCTAGTCCTAAAAAGCTTATGGGGTAGAGAAAGGTGCCCGTGAAAACCCAATAATGTGTGTGTGTGTGTGTGTGTGTGTGTATGTGTGAACGTCATTTTCTCGCTGAGATCGGATATTCAAGATTGAACGCGAACACAAATGACTCCCGTTTATACATATTTTAACCTCTTAAAGCGCAAGAACTATTGTGTTGCGCCATTGTTTTGAAATAAATTTTAATTGAGCTTTTCAGAAAACGCTTGAAACGGTTATTATAAGATATATCATATCTATTCTTACTACTTCACGTTTGCTGCACGTGATTTGGCGCAAGATACGACTCCTGACAAGACTCGTCTCTCGACAGCTCAAGATGTGTATATTTTTGTTATAACTCTCAAAACATTCTCTTAGAATACTACTGAAATTTTTTTACTATATTTTATATAACTGTAATTAATATTTTTTATATTCGAGAAATCACAAAAATTTGTTTACTCCTTGGCTTGCTCTCGTAAATGCCTTGTCGTCTTCTGATTTATTCGAAATTAAAGAAGCATAAAGCTGATTTTAATCTCAAAATTGAGCATCACATGCAGCTTTACGATATAACGCGACAATCTCGCATCCTGGCTTCGTACCGCGGATCCGGAATACAGGATACTGGAGATGCTTGAATGTGCGTGTATTCGTGCAAACGCGTGATAGTAGTAATGGTGCGATATACGCGCCTGTACCCTCCACAGGAGATCTTGACAGGTCGAGCCCTGGGTATAGCTACACGGCGGCTCGCTCGTATATCTCAACCCACGCAGAAACATTCGTTAGTAAGCGATCTCTAAAATGGATACCTTAATGTGGCTTTCGCAAACATTATTATGGCTCCGCGACTCTGCTTTTCCCCAGCTCTCTCGTCCGCGCAAATAGAACTACTTTATTCGCGTCTCTTCGCGACCGCGCCGTCGCTCGACCCCATTTTATCTCGGCTTCAAAGAAGATTCTGCGTCGCATTAACCGATATAAGCCACGATGAATACTCTTGGGAATTATCCACGTGGCGTTCTCGCAATTCAGACATATCTAAACTGTTCGCGCGAAAGAATTTATGCGTAAGAGGCACTGCGATGACAGCGCGGAGATTTGTGAAGGGAAAAACAGGAAAAACAATAGCGACTAGCTATCAATCTTTTTACACACTATTAAGCAGCATCTGCAATAAGATTTTTGTGCAATAAATTTAAACTTTAAGTCTCAAGAAATTGACCAATCACAGTTAAGTGTGAGGAGAAAAATCGACTATAATTGAACAATTTCTCTTTTTCCGGCTTAAAGTTTAAGTTTTATGCCTCAAAATCTCGTTGTAGACACTGCTTTAGATATCAAAGGAGCAATTGAAAGAATCCAGTTCTTTGAGTTAAATGTTTAACTTCCATGTGTGTCAAAATGTAAATCAATCCATTTCTGTAGTTAGTTTCAAAGTAAACATTATCCATATTAACATATGTCCTTAAAAAATAATGAACTAAAAATTTAAACAAAATTCGATGTATTTTTTAAAATTAAATAATTTTATTCTAGTTTTTTGGTTTAGTTAAATTAACAATATATTGAGTAGGGAATAGTGGAGATTAATAAAAATAATTAAAAATAACTCAAATTGTGTGGATATCTATAATTTGACATTAAAGAATTTAACAGCACATTAAATCGTGAAGTCGTAACGTTAATATCCCTACAGATATCTAATAGTGGCCAATTTATTATCAAAAAATAAAATTAATAATTTGTTTGAAATACTGAAAATAAGTAACTAATTACTGCATTCCAATATTAAATTGGACAATATTAAATTTACGTAAAAATATAACTATTGCCAGTTTGTACTTAAAGTGGAAACGTTTAATCTACGTTCAAAATTTGTACTTTATTTTCTGGAAGCTTTGAAAAAGTGTATCGATATCAGTTTGCTTTCAATTCCGTGGATCGATCCATCATATCGCGACAGTTTAGAAAGTTTACAGCAAACAACGACTATGGGTAACGTAGAGCGATGAGATGAAAAGCGATGCGCCAGTTGACTAAGTTGTAACATAATACAAGATAAGAGATAAGCTAAGAAAAGCTCTAGAGATGTAGGGAGAGATCCAAACATCTGTATGTAGAAACTTTATAGAGAAATGACTTACGTATGTAGTATTTCGGTGTACTATCGCGACTTCCAAGATCAATTCAATATCCTACAACACCCAAACAGGAAGAAGCGGCATGCGGCAGGACGAGGGACGGAATATCAGTTGACTGAGCTGTAACAGAATGCAAACAGAGATAAGCTAACAATAGAAAAGAGAATCAAATGGATGAAAGGGGAGAGACCCTCCTCAACAGAAATGTACATATATAAAATTCGTAATTGTGACTGCTCTTCTATACGAAGCCACCTAGAAACATTCTTGCATACTGACGCATTATCGAGCATTATCAAGGACTCTCTCAAGATTGATCTATCATAATACAGCGTTTAAAGAGGAAGAAGCGGCGATCATAATGTGAAGCGATGGGACGTGGAACGTTGTGTCAGTCGACTGAGTTGTAACATAATGCAAACAGAGATAAGCCAACAGAGGAACTCGGTGGAAAGAGGAGAGAGAGAGAGAGAGAGACAGAGAGAGGGGAGGGAGAGAGAAAGAGAGCGAGTCGACAGTGGCGAGCGGTAGCTGGTCGACTGACAGCACCCAAAGAATTAGTATCTTGTATCTGGCGAAGAGTGCCACAAATCATTTGGGGAGGCTGTCAGACCTACCTTGAGCCCAATGTAAGAACCCCCGCCCCCGCGTCTCCCTGTTTCCTTTCTC
>NW_017276489.1:851172-882334 GCF_001594065.2 Cyphomyrmex costatus | reverse complement strand
CTCTCTCTCTCTCTCTCTCTCTCTCTCTCTCTCTCTCTCTCTCTCTCTCTCTCTTTCTCCCCCCTCTCTCCACTCTTTTTCTTATATGTGCTTCGCATGTTGCGAACGGTCCCGGAACAGGGGCGCTTCTTTTCCTTTGCTTCTCTCTTCCGTTCTTTCGTCTGCTCGTGTCACTTTCTCACTCAATACGGAAAGAGCGGAGAGATCAAAGGAGGCCGTCGCTGTTAATGATATGCGACCCGCTGCTGCCGGGCAACTTAGAAACTCGAGAACGCAAGATTCGGGACTTCCTCGGAACGAACCACCGCGGAAAGTTTCTTTAACAATTCCTTCTCAAAGTACGAGTCGAAGTGATATAAATGAAGATGGAAAATGACGGTTTATATTATAAGTGCAACGGGTGCATTGCGATCCTTAATTCTTTTATTAATATTTTAAAAGCGGACTCATTGATAAACTTTATATTCTTTTTTCAACTATATAATTTATCGTTCTCGAACATTCTCAAGGACAAATACGCCTTTTTTCTTACAATAGATATTTAAAGAGGTACAAAAAAGCTCATTTTACATGAAATATATAAAGTACATAAATACATATATATAAGTATCAGATCAAACAAAGAAACGAGCATAAACAAAGATATTAAATTATAATAATTTATTCATAAAAAATTTGTCAATATTTTATTGATAAATTACTTCGATTTAATATCTATGTTTGCTCATTTCTTTAATCATTGATCTTATATTTATTTATTATTTTTCATCACAATTTCGCTAAAACAATTACGTAAAAGTAATTTATAAAAATCTGTCGATTTTTAATGAATTATATTTACATTAATTTAATACCTTGTTTGTACTCGTTTCTTCGGTTATCAATCTTATTTTTTGTTTTTTTTCTCACGATTCCGCCTACATTTTCAATTTCAAACGGGAGATGACAGGCGTAAGACCTTTGCGGTGGCGATACAAGTTCTCGCGTACCCTTCAGTTGATATAATTTGGCATTACAGTCTCCTGCGTTGTGCACCCTCGTTGCCGAAGGGTACGGCAGAGTCCACCGTTTCAATCGCTTAGGTTCGTGCGAATTACCGCCTACGGGCCTTTACGGCACATCAAAGGGAGAGGGGATTGTGAAGGCGCGCCCTATTCGTTTGTGCGGCCGTCTTAACGTATTCGAATCCCAAGGTATCTCTTTTTTCCGTCTTCTCCATAACTCCCTCTCTTTCGCTTTCGCTCTTGTTCGCGCCACCTTCACCCTCCGCACCGTGGAAAAGCAGCTCGTTGCTCCTCAAGCAGGCATATGGAAGGTGTTTGACGTGCTAGCAATTCGAGGAGAGAATGCGGGGCGATTGATCCCTAAAAGCCCTGAGGATAAACTCGCGCGTTTTTTTTCGCTCAGGAAGAAATATCTCTGGAGAGGGGCTGCGTGTGCGCACGAATAAAGCGTTTACTCAACCGGAGGTGCGCTATATTGACGTAAAATTTTTCTTTCAATCCTCCTCATGCCAATTATTTACTCACCTTCCAGCAACATCTTAATTTACTGGAGAATTAGTATTAAATATATGCATTATCAGTGTAGATGGATGCAAAGTAAAAATATATACCAATATAATAAATAAAACAAAATATAATCTATAATCTTAAAAGGTTCGTTTTCTAGCTTAACTAGTTAATGTTTTTGAAATTTAAAGTGAGATACATTCTAAAAATTAACAGTATAAACTTAATACTTTGTGGTGTGTCTACATAATTTTCACTGTGTTGGTTTACAACAAGTAAATTATCGTCAACATGATGTGTACTTAACATCATGAGTACAAGCATTAAATCTGCACCATGAAAATGTTAATATAAACATCAGAGGTTTTAAATTCATAAAAATGTTGATGTTAATTTAACACTAACATGGTAAGAATTATATAGACATTACATGGGTGTTAAATTTATACACCAACATTTTTTAGGGTTGATATATGTGTGACTTTTTGTGAAAGCAAAAAGAAAATTCTAGTACAGTCTAATGCAGGAATAAAAAATTGATCTAGTCTCTTAAATAAAACAATCTTAATAATAATAAACTCTAACAGAGAAAAGTGCTGAAAGTACTTTTGATATATTTTCCTACACAACAATAGCTTGATTCGACTACGCACTCAATTAATTATGTGAATCCCTTCACTTCTTGTTTCAGGTGGCGATTAAGATAATAGACGTCGAGCAAGGCAAGAAGGACTACGTGATGAAGAACCTGACGAGGGAGGCGAAGGTCTTGTCAATGCTGCAGCATCCGAGCATCGTGAGACTCTACGAAACTATCCGGGTGAGTGAGAAACGCTTTAGAATTGTAATCAGTTTAGAAAATTTCGACGATTGATCGAATTTCTTTACTTTAATTAACCGCGTCGAAAGTTTAATCGAGTTCTTAATGACAAAGACGATTCACCACGGTTGATCAACAAGATTTAATCGTGTCCATTGTGCTGTTATATAACGATCTATTATCCATCAAAAGGAAACTATGCTATTCCATCTCGTGTCATCCCTCTCTTAGTGACAGGTACTATCCCTCGAAGATCCTACGCTATTTTACTCTCGGTCACGCCATTCTCACCCGGTACATGACGTTTGTCAGAACGCCATGACAAATCGCGAACGTCTTGAAATTTCGGCGATGTCAGGGACCGAAATTTAACGTCATCCGACAGAGAGAGAGAAAGAATGATTCATCTTTCTAGATTTAATTAAACACACCATTTAGCTGAATTTATGAAGCAGGCTGAATGCGTATCAAAGTAGAAAAGCTTTTCACCCTTTAATCATTTTGCTTCATACGAAACTTGGGGTTCGAAAAATGTTTTCTTTTATGACCTCGATTTTGAAGTCTATCAGTTTTGCATGAATAAAGGAAAACCATATTCAGTCAAGGCGGGTCTTGATGTTTAATAATAGTTTTTATGAGAATTTTAACATTTGTAAACCTTGACTGAATATAGCCTTCTTCCCATATTTATACTAAACTAATAGACTTCGAAATTGAGGTCGTAACATTTTTTATGAGAAGTTTACAAAACTGTAAAATTTTATCTTGGTGTCTAATAATATTTTTGTTGGGAATTTTACAATTTTTTAAATTCTCGTGAAAGATATATCAAGCATTTGGGACATGTTTTGAGAATTTTATAAATTCACATAAAAAATATTATCGAACTCCAAGATCTGCTTTTACCGAATATGGTCTTTTTCGTTTATTTGTGTTTAAAATTACTCGACCGATTTCACAGAATATTGTCCATCAGTTTTATCAGTAATGTAGACAAATGGAAATCAACTGTAGATATAGTTTGATAGATTTCGAATCTTATACTGTATGTAGACGCATTACAACCCAAGTTTGTTCCTCACGAAATAAATGCTTATCTTCGTCTACAACGTCAGAAATTGATTTCGCCAAAATTAAATTGGTTTCAATTCGCGAGTGTAAACTTGGAAATTATTATTTTGAGTTACGATCCTTTCTGCGCCGATACAGAGGAAGCCCAGGACCGGTACCATTAATGCGTTGCATCGTACGTGACCTGGCTGCTACGGACGCGAACGTTGACCCAACACGCGGACTCGCGGGGCGCACGTGCACGCGCATACGTACGTACGCACGCACGCACGCACGCACGCACGCCACGGAGGTATACGGGCGGGAACACGGGCGAGAGGAAAAAAAAAGCTCGGGGAGAGGACTCTCGTATGCTTGTACGACGTAATTGAATTCATGTGTGGGACGTCGATATCAGAGGCTCTCCCGGCGGCGCAGCATCGCGCACCTCGTTTACTCTGAAAATTTTGTTAGTCCGCGCGCTCGCTCGTCACGATCGAGTTACGAGGACGAGGGTGTGTACGCGCTAGGAAAGATAAAGTACGTAGGAAAATATGACGGGAACGCACACGCCGCCGCGATAGCCCTTTCCCGTCTCTCCTCCGCGCGCGAGATTCGAGAATTTTGAAGCTCTGCGAAATATTCCCGCGCGAAATGAACGGGTGGCTGGGGTGGTCTGCCGATGTCCGACCAGAGAGACGTGTAAAATTTTTCAAGCTGGATACGTCGCCGGAATCATTCTCTGCATGTGGTAGCCGATGCACGTCGCGTTTTCCTTTCAACGTGTGACGCGACTAGAAAATTGTAATTTATGAGTTATACCGAGTTCATTTGTAAAATCTATGTTCTTAGTTCTTATCTACAAAATTCTTTTAAAACTGAATTCAATCAATCTAAACAAATCGTTCTACGAAATTGTAGCGAGCCAATTTATTCCAATTACCATAGAGCGCCCTTATTCATGTCTATTTGAAAGCGTCCTCCGGGAATAGATAGTTTTGAGTTGCATTTCCCGATACGAGGAAACATTCGAATACTTCAAGAAGCGTAGAGTGCAAATATATCTGTTAGAAAAACAATCGTTCCCACGAGCTTTCATAAATGGACAAACGAGTTTTGCGATTGCACCTTTCGATTCTTCTCTCTCGACGGAAATGATTTTATAGTCTGCAGATGGTATTACTTTCCACGTGCGTTTATAAAACGCTCGGAGAGAAGAGTGCGTCCTGTTTTATTTAAGCTATCCTGTCGAAGGGGAAGAGCTATCGGCGATGAGAATGCTCGCACCTGACGGCAAATATGATAATATCGAGACGAGATCCCGCCTCGTCTTTCTTGCCGTCGCTAAATTGGCTATATATGACGTCGCCTTATATCTCATTTCCACGTTGTAATCTTTACGATGGTAGAGGCTCGCCTAGGGTATCAGCATCTACGCGTGATTTCTACTACCGATTCCGCTAGATTCTTTGGAGCATCTGCGCCTGCATGCAGATCGTAAAGTATAGTCGTTTTCCAGGCGAGTCGCTTTTCTTAGGCTCGCCTGTCGATGACATGACTTCGACCGTTTTTAAACGATGAACGACGATAGTGTCAAGAGTCATTGAATATGTAAATAGCCCCACTTTTCCTTGTATTAATTACATTGTTCAACAAAAAGTCACTTATTCTCTCTGAAGTGCCGTAGCACATACCTCACAGATTTTTTTGCGCTGAACACGATGGCGTTGGTAGATATTTGTTTAGTACGCGTTAAGATTTTTAATAAATTAGGGTAGATTTTGGCTCATTTTATCTCAATCTTTTTTTCAATCTTTTAATCTGCTACGCAAATTTTGATAATGGCATCATGTTCAGTGCGAAATAATCTTTGGTAGATATGGCATTTTAAAGGTGAAAAGATTTTTTTTTGTTAAACTGTGTAGTTATGCAAAAAGTTTAAAATTGCAGCAACCATAATTTGATGAGAATAAGTCATACAATCATGAATTAAAATTTACTTAAAAGCTCTTGGATTGTAATTTTATAGATTCTGGGAACTACTTACAATTAGAAACAAATTTTGTTCTATTGTTAAAAAAATTTTGAAAATGGTCAAAAATCTTTTCTTTTTTTGCACTTTTCGTTTCATGTTAGTCAAAATCCTGACGTGCTAAGCAAATTCTCGTATTCAGCACGCAAAAATCTTTGGAACATACTATGATACTACAGAATATGGATGTTGAATAATATTTTTGATAGAATATTTTGACATCGCGTACCGTGCGTTTCTTATGAATAATTTATACAATTTAACAAAATATATAGGTTATGATTAATTATAATTAATATAATATAAAAATGTGTGAACACTATTTATGTGATTAACGCTATTAAAATTATTTTATGTACCAATAAATGTTCAAGAAGGATATAAATAAATATATATATATATATATATATAAAATGAAATGTAAGAAATATACATATTTTCAAATTTATGATATAAGCAAAGTGCGTGATAAAAAAAATGTCAGTTTACCATAAATTTACGATAGAACATAACGTAGCAGCGCAACAAAATTTCATACTCCACGAGGACAATGTATTGGCGACCATTTTTTGTGTCGTAAAGTTGCGGTTATTGCAGTGCCAGTGTAAAAGCGTACCTTGCAGTACAACATTTTAGGCAAAACCATGGCGTTTACAGTTTATCGATATTTTCCTGCCTGGTCACTACTAGATAGTTTATTTTATTATCCGTCATATATGTATATACACCAATTTCAGATTTCCATCCGTAAAACTTTTTAGAGAAACAGAGCTTATTTATTTATTTAATTTACTATTTAATTGCATGTCCTATCATGATATTACTAACATTTGAAATTTTCTTAAAAATTAAGACTTAAATTTCATTTATATATCTTACTTCTATTTCAAAGAAAATCATTTTATCTAAATTTAACTCAATTAAAATTGGGCATATCCCAAAATTACAATATTACTAATTATAACAATCAAGATAAAAAAATGTATTTGAATTATTTATTCGTACATATTAGTAACTTATCTACTTTCTACAAAATTTTCGCTATTTACACCATATTGTAATAACTTAAAGTATAGGATATACCGTTCTGAATCATTCTGTGCGTAATAAGAAAGCGTGCACACGTGACTGTCGATTTTACGAAGATGCATGTTCAGCGGTCAACGCAGTACTCATGCTCAGGATATTGGAAGAAAGCCGCTTTAAGCACCAATTAAGGTCATTATTGTCGGCCGACAGCGGCCGTAAACGTGCCGCTCGCGCGATTTTATGTCGGTACCAATGTTACGAGTCAACGAATCGGCGTAGGACTTGCCCGTTACTGATGTTCAACAGCGTCCCCTTGTTCGGGAGACGAAATCACTATAAAAATATACGCGTCGGCAACCGCATTTGCAGTTGGTTATACGAGTTGAAATTGCCTTGTTGTAAGTCTATGATGTCATCTTAGATAATACCGCAGGAATAATTCCAGTAAACTTATTTTCGTCTTGTCATAAAGCAGACCGTCCGAATACAAGATCAGGAAATCGATTATGGAAATATATTACGATGTGAACAAATATTTTAAATTTTAATGAACATTTATTTGAATTGTGCCTATTCAACATTTTCTTACAGTAAATAAATATTTATACTCAATAAAAAGAAATGATTAAATCGAATTAATGATTCTTGCACCAAATAAATATATTCATTCCAAATTATTTATTAAAATTTAGTAGATTTTTTCAGTGTAAGAATACAATTTATTATATAGAAAAGTTGAAGTTGCAAAATTTGCAATGACGATCCGCGTTTACTTTGTAGGCAACTTTCGGAGAAAGACGACGATTCAAGTGACCGATGGAAATGATCCAGAGATTCTGCCAGATCGTAGAATCGAGGGATACGCGAACGTTAAATTCACGCTAAAGAAAAGTCCGCTTTAAATTCTACTCGGGAATAGGATCTTATAACTGATGCACAGCTTTTTGGCACGAGTTGCGAAAACGATGCTCCATGCGCTTCTTGTTTTGCAAATGACTTCCACGTTCAACTCCTTTTCCATCTCGGCCTTTCCGTCGTGCTATGCCTACCCCTTATTTACATACACCGAATTTACGTTCCTGTTTTAACTCGTACCCGGTGATATATCGAAATCGGGTGTCTCATGTTCCACCCTGACTCCGGTTGATTTGGTTGGCAAGGTCTGTATGTACAAGTCCTCATCAAAATGAAACGGTAATTCTAGCCAAGCGAGATAGAGTGGCGTGTTTCTCTGATGAATTAACTTCGCAAGTGGTCTCCAAACTCCCAGAAATTCTCGTTTCGTTTCTATCGGTTAAGTTTCCCTTCGATCATCTTCAGCATGACGAATAGAATAATGCGGAGTAAAACTTAAATTAAGTGAAGTAATATTTTTAAAAAATTTATTTTGCAGTAATCAACTTTTCTAATAAAGTCTTTATTTGACATATTACGATTATTAACAATTTAAGAAATATTTATCAAGGAATTTTTATCAAACCTTTTTATCATGAATTTATTGTTTATAGTGAATTTTCTAAAACTTGTAAACTAACATTTCAAAAATTTTACAATAAATATAATAATTATTATCTATATATATATTTAAAACCTATATTTTAATAATTACTACATTTAAAATGTTATTACTGCTTAAACGAGTAGTGAAGTCCTTAGAATAACTATATCGTAGTAGTCAGCGAAAAAGAGAGAAAGCAAATTGAAAATCTCGTCCCGTCCGATCTCGTGCTTAACATGTGATCGTTAATACGCACGTGTGAAATTTATTCGGTTTTTCGTGAACTACGCGATTCATAATTAAAGCGTCAGGCTATACCGAATACACCGATACGACCAGTTCTAAAGAATTAAATAATCATCGGCATTCGGGGAACATCGACTCGCCATTGGCCAGGCGCGACGAATCGCTCCGATCGTAACTCGTCGACCACGCGTGAACGCGTCGCTCCCCTGACGTCGCCGCATGCATATTGTTGCATTAAGGTAATCGCTTAATCGACGAAGCCCACGCACGTGTTTCGCGATCGCGCGCGAAATTCGGGAAACGCTTTCTCGATAATTACGATGCGCCTCCGCCTCGCGGTGCATTTTAAATGCACGTGATTAATTTCGCGTGACCAGTCTCGCAGATTCTCCCCAACTCGATGCTTGTTGCTCCGTTTTCTCGATGCGCCTCCGCCTCGCGGTGCATTTTAAATGCACGTGATTAATTTCGCGTGACCAGTCTCGTAGATTCTCCCCAACTCGATGCTTGTTGCTCCGTTTTCAGCAGCGACTAAAATGTATGGCCCGGTGCTTCGACACTGGGCCGCGCGAAACGAAAAAAAAAACGAGAAAAGATTATACGCGGTGTATCAACGTTATTTAATAGAAGCGCATCATCGTGAATTATCCTTCATAAACTGCTTCTTTTTTGTTATGTGCAATTTACTCTTGAATTATAATATAATTAAGTCAGTCGTTTCAGAAACCCTATAAATTTAATTTTTAGAGAAAAAAAAGTCTAACTTTTAGAAAATTTAAAAACAGTCTAGTTTTTCAATTGTAAAATAATTAAAGATTTGTAAGAAAAAATGCTTTACTATCTCATATATTAAGTAAGAAGAATATATTATTTTGATCGTATTTTTACAGAATATTATGTAAGGAAAATATAAATCACTATATAAGTCACTGTTTCTCATGTAAACGACAGTTTTGTAGATTTGATATCTGCGAAAGAAAGACTTGATTAATGTAGTTTTTCAAGCAAACTGTGTATTTACTTCCCCCAATTCTAAATTCTCTAATATCTCCTCAATTTTGACAAAAATTAACTTCTAAAATGACCGATTTAGTTGTTGTTTATACATATTTCGTGAATTTTTATTAAATGCTAAAAATAATTAAATATAACTAAAATTCACAGCCTACAAATTAGTCATACTGTTATTCTAAAATTTTGATATTTTGTAATTTGAATGAATTCAGATTTCTTGAAGATATATCTAGCATAAGACATATCTTTTGTATCAAAGTTAATTAGCAGTATTGAAATTCAATAAATACATCGGGATTGCATAGATATTTTAGAATCTGGTATCAAAGACGGTACCGCGAGAATCTAAGAACTTAAAAGCCCAAACACGTCGTAGAATCTCCATGTTGTTGTACCTCCAAGACCCCTACGTCGCGTTATCGACGTAAATCGATAACGGTTTAATTTAACGACTGCTTGCAGTACGGATCTGTGTACTATCTCGTGACGGAACTCGCGACCGGCGGCGACCTGTGCACACACATTAAGGAGCAGCCGGCCGGTAAACTGGACGAGAACACGGCGAGGCTCTATGCCAGACAGCTGGTCGCCGCGCTCAAGCACATGCACTCGAAAGGAGTCGTTCACCGGTGAGTCATTCATGCTTTAGTCGCGTTGCGCGCGAATTTTCAGGCGGTCTTTCTCTGACAACTCGCGAATGGTCCATATGCGAAACTTTACAAACTTCTCCATATTAGTATATATACACAAATAATTAATGAAGATCACATTTTTTATCACAAAAGAAAATTTGATATAAAATCATACGAGGATATAGAAGTATTAATTCGAAAATTACAAGATATTTAATGTTGAATATTAGCAAAAGATAGGAGATGATATGATCAAATTTATGCCAAGAACCCCATGCTGATCTGATCAGAAAAATTGAATGAAAGGAAATGAAGATACTTTATAAAAGGACTTGCAGTTAACATATGATGTTCGTCGACGGTCGTGTTTCTACGAACGGTATAAATTGCATTTGAGATGCAACAATCTTACGAGGATCTGCCGAGCGCGATCATTTACCCGCGTCGTTTTCTTCTCCACGGTCTAATAATATTCAACCGCACGACGTGTCGTGCCTTTTTTTCCAGTTGGCCGCGGTGATGTACGGCGTTGGCCGGCCGTATCGTTTAAATAAAGAAATCGTCCGGCGTATTACACACGAGGGAACATTTGCGATCGCGACCCTGGAGAGCCCACTCTCTCGTCCGGCCCGTTTCGTGCGATCGCACCATGTCGATAACGACGCGTGTTCCTGTTTATTACGAGCGGAATTACACTCGCGAGGATCCTTGCCCGCGCGCTTCCTCGACCGGGAATGCTCCCTCGTCGGCCCGGTTAACGATTAAAAGCAGCTTCCTGAATTAATTGAACCGGCAACGGGTAGGTTCTCCGTGTGTTGCGCGTGCACTAATTTCGTTAGTGTTTAAATTTATCGCAGCGCGAATGATACCTACCTTATATCTTATATCCAAGGATTATCTCAAAAGCACTTATAGAAATAATTATTTCAAAACTCTGTCGACACTTTATATTAATATAAAAAAAAGTTAACGCTGTGAATGAAATTTGGAACACACGATATTATTTATCGCTCCTATTTTTTACCGCTTATTATATTTTCATATCATAATCTCTGTGTTGGAGCGTATTGCTAGCTCACGTACAAACGAGACTGCTAAATCGAAATCGCAATCATTTTTTACGACGAATCCCTTCACCCTTCACATTAGCATATAGGGTGTCTCGATAACTTGATATTTCTCTTTAATCGTAATATTGAAAACTCAATACAAAGATTGTCATTTGAATCTTGCAGTTAGTCTTGGGCCGGTATTCATATCGTCAATTTTTACATGCATTTAAGACTATCCTAAGGACAGTCTTAATACACATGATTAGGGTATTTGTGTATCCTGGAGCATTTTTTTAAATACTAATTATAAGAGTATCATGTAATCAAGACCAGAAATCAACCGCCCGTATGTACCAATTCCGGTATTTAAATATTTATATACAATTTTTAATACATAAATTTCAAATATTTTTTGAAGATATTAAAATATATGTGAAAATCACTCTACAATTTTTATATAATTGTAAAAGTAATGAAAATTAATCCTGATAGCATACCTTTTTTTAGCAGTTGCTCAACAATATATTAACTCTGTTTAGTTATCTAAAAAGTACAATAAAACTACTTAGGATCTCAATCAAGATATAATTATTGTCTGCGATTACTGCGTACAAAAGATGCATAAAATCTGAACCCATTTACTAAACAAAATTATGACATATAGATGCAGCATTTGGTAAATGTTTCGCTTTACACAGTCAGCCTCAACATCCGAGTGACCTTCATCTTGACCTTGACCCTCAAGAAGGTCAAGATCATTGACCATTCCCGTCGCTCGTTATTCGTTGGAAAGAATTATTAACCGAAAAGATTTAAAAAATAACATACTATTTCTACGTGTATTCTGCGTACTATTTACTTCGACTTTCTACGCGATTTATTAATACTAAACAATAACTGAACAGGTGTCTAGTAAGTTGCACATATTTTAATTAGGAAAACTGCTTCAGCTATTGAATAAAATTTTTATTAAGTTCTTATATCTATTTTCTACGCAATATTGCAACTAATAAGAACACAGTAATACTATATATACAGACAGTAACTGAATGGATATCTAAGAAAATTGCATACATTTTCCAGGGAACAATCAAAATATTAAGCTAATTGTAGATTCGTATTATCATTCCAGCGAACAAGCTAATGTTATTTATCATCATTTTTATAAAAATGATATCTTTAACATCAAAGTGATGGCTAACTAACTAGCATCAGTTTATTTGTTATGATGTGTTAAGATATTATTTAATTAAAAAATGGTTTTAAAAGAACGGTCTTGGAATTAATTCTAAGCAATCGTATCTGCAAAAACTGTGAATATCTGAAAAAATATTCACTGAATATTCCATACACCCTGTATATCTCGCGTGCATTAGCGTTTCCGGCGTAGGAAGATCGCAATATTTCGGCGAGAGTTGTGATGTCGTATGCATCACCCGGGAAAGGGGAACCGATGACTTTCAACATTTTCGCGAGGAAGGCGTCGCACCGTTTCCCCAGCGAAAGAGAAGGCGTAATGACGCACGCACGTGACGCGTTACGACGTGGACCAGTAGTTCGCTTTCGTTGCTCACGAAGGTTCGGCGAATATAAAGCAGCTGGCAATATGGCGTACGACACGGCAGTTTGTTTTCGTCGAAAGCGCAAAGTCTCAATCTCGGATGATGGTGATAGATCGTCGCTCTCACGGACTCGCACGTTGCGGATAAGGGGGGCAGCGAGGGGAGACGGAAAGGGTGTTGGACTGTGAGGGATTTTGCAAGGAGGGTTAGGAAAATCGCTATAAGCGATCGCTTAACCCCTCGAGAGATTAGCCCGTTTCTCGTTCGCGGAGGGAAAGGGGGGGGAGGAGAGAGACGCAACGCTTCCTACTAATGGAAATGGAGAAGATTTGATGCTAAGGATAGTTAACGATCACTGCCCGCGGATTCGTTCTTTCTTGCCGCGCTATATATTCTTAGATTAAGACAAACGAAGTCAGCAGTTGCTTCGACTTGCTTCTGATAAAGAACGTTCCAGCTCTTTTCCCGGCGCGCCCTACATTATTTTTGTGCGATAGTTGTTTACCTTCCTAGAATTATCCTTCTTAATAAGTTACGCGATACATTTGTGACTAATGAAAGTCGATATTCTTGATTGAAGTTCCCTACAATCATTTAATCGAATTCTAAACAATTCATCACAGATCCCAGTATATGTTGCGCTACAAGATTAAAGATGTTTACATAGAATACCTTCTATTTTCGTAAGAAAAATAACAAGGGAAATTGATAAATAACAACGAAGCACTCTATATAACGAGATCTTTAGACGTTTAATGTTATTGTACAATTATTTCGAACGATTTCAAAGAAACCTCTTTTAAACAATTCAAAACAAACAGTCTGACAGCTCAACGTAGCCTCCAGATGATCGATAATATTGTGCCGTATCAAATATTATGTAATAATATTGATCGTTTAAGGATCGCTTTACGGCAGCGTTAATCTTTAACTAAAGATTTAAATTGTTTGATCTGTATTTTCTTTTCATCTGATATTGTCATATATCATCACATGTGTATACAACTCTAAGAGATTCTCTACGGATTTTCTCGGCAAGGAATAGTTGTAAATAGTGAAGGGGAGAAAGGGAAGAGGAATTCTTTGTACAGCAGCCCTCTTCGCTCGGGACCACCGAACATCCGCAGGCTCACGTTTTAATTCCGACGAACGCCTCCCGTTTGCTCTGCCATTATTCGCCGGACAAAGCCATGATCCTCGAGCCGTGAGGGCACGGACTTCTTGCGGAATCCTCACGAGCGGGAGCAGGATTATGATTCCCATACTATATGCGCTCTTCTGCCGGAAAGAGAGAGAGAGAGAGAGAGAGAGAAAGAGAAACCGTCCCCCGATATATCCAACGAAAGCCGCCTTACGTGTTTATCGATGCTTTTACTTACGCGGGAAACTAGTAGTAAGAGTAAACGGTAAAGCTGTAAATCGAGTGTCATCGTTGTGTTGCATGCCGATAGTATCCAACGAAACCGGTAGCAATTATTCTACGAGTTTGTCTAAACACCTATCTCAATTAATTGTAAGTTATTATCTTCTACAGCTAGCGGAACGATTATTTTTCTTTTTATAGAAAAAAGATCACGATTGCTATGATCTTTCTAAGGCGATTTGTTTTTAATCTTTAAGCAACATGTATTCTGTGCAGCCACTTAATAACAGACTGTAACGAAATAACTCAATCCAATAATATATTTTCCAATATTTCCACAAAAGAGTATCTTGCGAAAACGAAGTGGAGAATGGATATTTGCCTATTTCTTCGCGTACGAACGTGAGATGAGATATGGAAAGATTCTAACGCGAACTTATTTACGAGAAGTTTATTCACCGTTCTTGGAACCGTTGTTGAAGAACGGAGCTTACAGTAATACAGTGTGCTACCGTACGGTGTCAGGTCGAAGTTCGCCGGTGCAAAAAAAATCGGGCGTGTAGGCGGTGCATATTCAACAGAAGCGAATACCGTTATAATCTAGGATGAATTCGTAGCGAGCCGCTCTCTCCCTCTTTTTCTTCCTCTTTCTATCTATTTCTCCGCTCGCCTCGCGCGCGGATCACGTGCAAGCGGGAGAGGAAAAGGCGGAAAAGTATCTCGGAAAGTATCAACAACCGGCAGTAGAGACGTTAATGGACACGAGTACTCGGTTATCCGCTTAAGTATAGTACTTATGGTGCCTGTATATCTTTCGGTCCGTTATAGGCGTAGTTTTGCCAGTCCGGAGCTTCCGCCGGCTAGCTAATCGAGTCTATAGCTAGCTAATTGGCTTCGTTCGCTGCAGGTGACCTTGATCTCTCGCGGCTCGTTTTATTTCGTCATTTCTATTCCACCAGCGTGCCATCTCGTCGTCGCCCGGATATGTCGCGTCAATTCTCGTCTCACCCGCACGAGAAGAGGCCACAATTACCTCGCCCCGGGAAAGTTTTTTCGTAGGGATGACGATGGATGGATAACGGATAGCGCGTTCTCGTGCATGATAATTGAGATAGAGGATCTTGCATTGTGGAAAAGATATGACAGTGACACACGCTAACTTATAAGACGTCACTGACACAGGAAACATAGTACCTAATAATGTATTGATCACAACTAGATAATTCATCTAATCATTCCGCTAGTATTATTTTGTTAGAAATGGAACTAGATTTTTATACGAGATTAATATTAATATTATATATGAACAAAAAAAAAACAGGAATTTTTTCATTTATAAAAAGTCAACTCTTCTTTCTTGTATCTAATTGTAAAATTTTTGTAATATATTTTTATGAATCTCATAAAAGAAGGAAAAGATGAATTTTATGAAAAGTTAATTTTCCTTTCTTTTTGTATCTAATTATAAAATTTTTTATCTTTCATGTCATAAACATAAAAGGTTCAAAAAATTAAAGAAACGCGCACTTCAGTCTTCCATCCGTGGCGAGCGAAGCAGATATAGAAAGTTCACCGCGGCGCGACAAAAATCGATGACACATGTAATAATGTCAGATTGATCACCGAGATCGATCGGCGTGACGAAACGGCCGATCGGCCGATCAATCGATTGATCGGCTGATCGCAAAAGTGCAACGATGCCCGCAGGTCTCACGACGCAGCCACGCGGTGATGTGTTCCATGAACTTTAGCATTTGTGCTAACCACGAACGGGGCTGCTCGATAATCCGAATTAACATGGGAATAGGAGTACATTTTGAGGCCGAGCCTCAATAACGTATTGCCTATTACGTGGAAACGATACCGATCAATATCTTGCTCTTCGTACACACCTCGGACACGTCCGCTCGTTGCGACAGCTCTCCTCCAGTTCTTGTACCAAACAATTTCAACTTGAGGTCGCGGTTAAACTAAATCGACAGTTATGCCGGATTCACGCGAACAGAACAGATTTATCCAAACGGATTTATCAATGAATTCAATGGCGATAACTGATTAAATCTGTTTATGACATATTATAAAAATACAAAATCATAATAGCTTTTAAATGTTTTAAAGGTAGCACGATACTTTACGATTTTCTAATTTTATTACATAATAGTTACTTAATTAATTGCAATATCTATTGTATCATAATTAATAATCATTTAATCGATTTATGTTAATTTTTATAGTTAAAATTTGATAACATTTTAAAAAATTATCTTTTTAAATTAATAAAATTCTGAGTAAAGAGGATTTTTTAAGTCAGAGAATTATTATCTGTTTAAGAATCATTAATCTAGCTTTCGTAAAAAGGATTTACACTCACAGTATATCAGTTTATGGCCCGTGTGAAATCGACCTTACTCTCGCGGTCATACCTAGATATAACTTACTGGCGTTCCCCTCTGAAATAATATTTATTATGCCTGCTGGAGTTGCACGAGGACGCTCGTTTCTATCGAAAGTACGAGTTCGATTATTCTCGCTGTGGAGAGAATTAAAGTACGAGATTGCTTCCCGATTCACCACACCATCTGTAATGGACACGTTGCTTTCTAAGTTTTGTAATCGATATCGTGCTTCATCGCATAGAAGAACATGACAGTCGTCGTGAATAACGGAATACTCCAATTTTTTCATAATTTTCATTTGAATCTCGTTCAAGCGAAACAACGATTCTCAAATATATAGGTACATATATGACGTAGTATACAAAAGTAAACTAATATTAATTAATATTTATTAACTTTTAGTTATAAATATTAGTATTTATTAATATTTATTGAGTTTATAATATATATAAATATATTAATCATATGAAACTCCTGATTTTAATGAAACTATATTAAAAATTGGTTTAATTCAATTCACGGACACTTTAATAAGTAATTTACTAAGTTTATTTTTTTTCAAAATTTTGATTATTTTCCGACATGTATAATACATGTTACGTATGTCTAGTTTCAGATGCTATCGATAAAACTAAATTTCAACGTCTTCAAATTTGATATACATTGCAATCTATACAAAGTTGATATAATTATTTACTAAATAATTTAATAATAATTATTTATTTGAATTAAAAATTATAAGAATCACTTAAAAATATTATTAGTCACGAAGATCTGCTTTGATTAAATATGGCCTTTTTATTTAATTAATATGACTTTGAAAAAGATCAGCTAAATTTAAGATAAAAATTAATTAGCATTAAAAGCAACACAAGAAAATTCAATAATATGTTTTTAATTATAATAATATTTTAAACCTTGCCATTAATCTAAGAAAGTGAATGCGAGTCTTGTACACAGAGTCTTGCCATTAATGACTATAACTTTATAACTTTAATTTATATTGTCAATTTTTTTACTTCGCCAATTAAACGTATCAGTAATTTGTTTGAAAGTACTTGACTAAATAACAGCTTGAAATCTCTTCCATTTCTACTTCATTTCATATTCTCAAGAGTTTTCTTCGGGCTTCTCACACGGACGCATATTAAATTATTCGAGTAATCCTATCTCTAGTTATCGCCTGCGAAATCGCAACATCGAGATGCGCGGCAGGTGCGCCTCGTAACTCCGCGAGACATCGAACTTGATCAGCCCCCGGAGACGCAGGTGCCGCAGAAAAGTTTCTACGGGTATGAATCGGACCGCGAGGGCGATATTTCCTGGCTTCCCGCACCAGGCAGTTGACAGGAACGTGATATAGGGACGGAGGAACGGACTCGATTGTTTTTCCAGCGATAAGACGGAGGCGGCAGCGGGCCGTCTTCCAGACGACCGAGGACCTCCTGTGGCTCCCATCGCGCGCGGCGCTCGCCATTACCGCACGGAAATTACCTCGAAATTAATTTAAACTTTCATAACAAGTAAACTGGTCGCCGGAGACGGAACGAGATAGCGCGGCCGCCGGATCATCTCGAAGCGAAGTAGCCGGATAGCCGGAATCGGGCCTACTTTAATAGCCATTTCTGAATCTGTTGTGAAATATTAATTAACAGGAAACAGCGCTGCGGTTGAACGGTTCGCACACTAGTCTATCATTTTTCTTGAATTGTAATCCCCGCATTTCCGAAGTAAAACTTAGTATTTAATTGTCATACTATAAACGTAACTAACGAGATATTTTCATGAGACGTTCTAAGAGATGATAGTATTACTTACACATGTACAGTTAGAAAATTTGTATTATTATAAATTTAATGTTTTATGTATCCCAAACGGACTATTTAAATTTTTATATTAATTTGATATAAGATAAATATGTTAAAAAGTAATAAAAATATAATGTTAAAGAAATTATACAAAAAATGTACTTAATATTGACATAATTTATGAGCAAATTGTAGAAGCATATATTTTTCAGATAAAATTAACATTTATACTCGTAAAATATGTTAAATTACTCATATTTTATTCATATATCTCAAAATTATGTTTTAAAACACATCATAAAGCAGGTTAATTCATTGAACAGTTAATAATCTCAATAAAAAATTGTGAACCTGGCTTCATTGTTAATAATAGAATGAAAGTTATTTTTTGGAGTTTTATCTCTCTGTCCGTTTTATCCTGTGCGAATTCGCTATCTTGTTACAGTCGTAACACGAGAAGGCCAACTTAATCAATGTGCAACCATAAAGAAAGATAAAAAGGGCGGTAGCTCTCTACTAATACTAATTTATTCTGTAAAACGCTTACACCGGGGCGCGATTTGTCTCTGGAAAAGAAAAGCGGAAGCGCGGGAGCAAGAACAAATCGAACGCACGTACGGTTTGTCCGCTCGCCCGACACTCAGCCGAGTGATTTATTTCTTAAATCAATTAAGGAGATCTGTATGTCGAGTTCGTAGGGTGGTCTTAGAGACGGGGTAGCAATTCCGAGCGAAGCCCGCGGTTCTTGCCGCGTTCGCAAAGAGGGTGAGAAGATCGGAAACACGAACGGGATTGGCGGGGCGTAAAGACTCGCGAGCGAGAAAGACGAGATCGATAGGTGCGAAGGAAAAAGCGCATAAAAAAGGGGGGACAGGAAGCTGGAGCGCAATCGTCCCGCTTGCTCACTGCGGTTTCTCCCCGTTGCGAGAAAGATCGAGACTCAGCGATTTTGAGATTGATTCCGCACGTCCACGCTCGAGAGAAGTCACTGATTAAAAAGCGGTCTTACCCCATTAAAAAGAATTGAAAATTAAAAAGATTTGTTCTAGAATCAAGAGAGCCGAAGATTACCAATCATCGACTTTGTGTGCCACGCGTACAAATATTTGCTAATTCCATTTTAATCTGAAGAAGTACTGCTGTCGCAGCAGAATCCCAGCGCGGTTACTGCAAATTTTATGTGAAAGCTCAGCTACCCGGAATAAGAATCAATCTGTTCTTCTAGGGAAATAAATTGTAGACTCAGCAGAATTACATTTCCAGCAAATAAAATTAGCATTTTTTAATCAATCTTCTTTTGTTGTCGATTTAACAACTGCCGAAATTTGCCACGACAGCATAAAATATGCTGTGCAGGCAAACCTTTTTTTTCGTTCCGTGCATAAACTGTCATGTACACGATTTCTGGGAAACGCAAAGGTATAGAAATAAACGATCGCCGTACTCGTTCAGGCATTGATAACGATAAATTGTATAATGTGCTACACCGACAGTCAGTTTATCTTGACAGGCTTATGGTCGCTCAGAGACCAAGGACGAAGTTTATTGCCGCTTTTAACGCAATTCTCGAATGTGAACGGTGGCAGCTAATGGGTTAAGCGTTTTCGCGTTTATCCTCTTCATGGAAATCGCTAAATCTCATACGCCATCGTATATTTGAATCGACAGCTTCCCCTCTCTCCCCCTTCTCTCTCTCTCTCTCTCTCTCTCCGTTCGCAATCCGGATCTTTGAATCGCCTCTGAGAGAAAATCCGGTCGCGGACCATTGCTTTCAGCGTAGGGGTGTATTGGACGCGTCCGATCGAGCGGATCCTGTCGCAACATCCCCTCAGCAAGGAATTCCGGGATTGCAAGCGACGTCGCGCGCGTGTACGTACGTATATGCACGCGCACGCGCACGTGTGTATACAAAAGGCTCTGGTCCGAAAGCTTCAAGAGGAATGACTGTAGCGGAAGGACCGAGGGACCGAGCTAGGCGGGAAACGCAATTAGAGCTCAACTGGTCGGTGTTAGGAAGAGCTTTCGAACGAGAAGGACGCGAGAATGTAGAAAGGAGGATGGCGAACGAGCAGAATTTTCCTGGGGTTTCTGTGGGCGGAGACCGAGAGAGCTAAAGATCGTTCCTGGAGATGGAGGGTCCGGCTTCTAGAAATCAATGTGATATCTTCTGTGGTCGCCGAAAAAATTCAAGCAAGAGAGCACTAACCATCGATCCTTTCCTTTTTGTACTGCGACTTATTCGAGGGCCAACAATCAATTCTTCCTAAGGTGACGTTGCTTTAATCGCAACCCTTTACTAGATGAGAATATATTATACAATGTTTCATTAATAGTATAGTATAATCGCGCGAAAGGGAGATGATTCGACATAATAAAATTAATCGAAAATATGGAATAACATTTTTTAAATATAAGCTAGGTTTTGTTTTCAAGCAATATTTTCAACAATTCATAAAGTAATACAATTCGTAGTATGTGAATATTTTCTTTTATTATGTATTCTCCATTATTTAATGCAATAAATGAATTTATAATAAGGTGCATTGTAAGTCGAGACATACGTACTCGACAAATATTTAAAATCGAGTTTTCCAAATATAAAACCTTGTATAATATATTTTATTCTATAATTTTTCATATAGAAAATCACCTCTTTCCCGATTATATTGTACTACTATACGGAACATCTTGTATTTCGCGTAGATTTCCGTTTTTGAAAAATATAATTTTATTTTAAAAATGTGTTATTTTTTAGTACGAATATTTTTCCACTAACAGTAAGTGCACTCCACAAGTGGAGTGCATCTTTTATCAACAGGAACAATAATTTGATAATTAATTAGATTTTTCGCTCGTTTTTTGTAATGCAAAGTATAAAAAAATTTGGTCTAAATCGAGTAGTAATAAGATATTTTTATAAAATAAATTTCAAAAGTTCACAATGTTAGTACAGCATAAAAATAAAAACATATAAAGAATATAATATAAAAAAATAATATAATGATATCGAACGTTTCGGAACTCACGGGTCCCTCCTGAGCGATTCTGGAAACTGTACTAACATTGTAAACTTGAAATTTATTTTATATAATAAAAACATCTTATTATTGCTCGATTTAGACCAAATTTCTTTATAATTAATTTTTTTTTTCTCCCAAATAAAAATTCTATTATTGAACGGCTACAAAAATAATATATATATATTATAGATTTTATACTTTCTCACAAAAGATACAAGACTACACATATATTGTATATATATACATTCTATTATACAAAAGATGTGATATATTCGCGTTATTTTAACAAGACTTCTGGAATATCCGATATTATAGCGTTTTTAAATAACTTTCTTGAGAGCGGAGCAAATCATCTGTGACTATAGTATTTTCTCCAGATCATCTGAACAGAATCGTCCCTGCATTTATTTGCGATTAACAAGTTTTATACATTCGATGGAGCGTAGCATATGACTACGAGTGTCTTGGTAAGTTTAACTTTCAATGGCATGTATGCAGAAAAATATATATAACATCTATTGTCTCGAACTGTCGTTTTCGAAAAATGGATATTATCTAGTAACATCTACTACTAAATAATAAAATATAAGTATAGTTTTGTATATTTATATATAGCATTGAAATTTAAACTTCTGCAGCAGTTTTAATCTCCAATTTTAATAGAAATTTAATGCTTCTCGTTCCATTTCCTAAATATTTACAGAATACGCTTTCAATTCGAATGGCTCACGCTTTATTCGTCGAAGAAAGACGCCGAGTGTCTCCAGTATATAGGATGAATTTAAATCGCGGGATTTTCTTCCGTCTCGCTACGAGTGGATCTGAAAGTGTATCTACAAGAAAACGTCTTGAAATACTTTCGATACTGTTCGACGATTATTCGCTCGATTTACAAAACAGAGAGAAAAGCGACGGAAAGGCGAACGGGAGAATTTTCAGAAATGAATGAAGATGGTTATACGCCGGAAACGCGCGGTTCTACCAAAATACGTGCAGCATTTCCGCGTCTCGCCTTCTCGACGTTGCCGGGGCGACGCCGGATGTACGCCTTTCGTTCTGCATTTCTCCCGTCAATACAATTTCCGTGGGAAAAATAAAGCGGTCGGCGCCGTATCTTTTTTCGTCACCATCTCGTTGCATTTGCATTGAGAGATTCGCACGAGCGAGCGAGCCTTGGGGAATCTCGGATCGATCGCGCAAGGTCAACCAGCTTTGCTAATGCGCGGCACGCGTTGATGCCATCCGGTTGCATTTGCATACAACAGAGGAAACAACGCTGTTGGCCACCGCTGGTTCACCGTTATTACGCACCGCTAGGGAGCTTTTCCCTGAACGTCAATGAAGGACGCCGCGACGACCGCGACGGCAACAAGACTTTTCCATTGAAGAAATGAAGGACCAAGGAGGGAACATTTTTATTCGAAAATCTTCGGGGAAAAAAACTGTATACAATTTACTTTAATCTTTAGAGAACCCGGGGGGTGAGTCTCTATTTAAAATCTTACAGATTTTTTCTGCAATAAGATTTGTTGTAATTCATTATTTTTATATTTTATTCCTTATCTTAAAATAAGACAGTCCTGTAAAGATTAACTAGAGTCTGTAAGAATTTTATTTAAAATCCAGTAAGATATTTAATGTGAAAAGTAAATTACCCTTTGGATTGAAAATTATAAAAAGTTATACTAAAATTAAATTGAGAAAAAAAAGTTGTAGTACAGACCCTCTAAATTCTTTGGAGTGAAATTTCACTTTAAAGAGTGAAAATTGAGTCTGTTTTGAAAAAGATTGCTGACTTGAAAAAGACTTTTTAACCTTTAAGAGATTTCACTCTTCAAAGTGACAATTCACTTTAACAGTTTTTTAGAGAGGCGAGATAAAACTAAAACATCGTAAAATATCGAAGCATGCAAATAATCGAATAGATTACAAGAACCATACCATATAGGATACGACAAGCATAAAGATCCTTTTAATGAGAAATATAAAGAATAATACATATGTAAAAAAGAAGGTGATCGAGCAACAGCATGCCTTGTCACAATCCACCTACCTACGAACCGTGTCTTTCAATGAACTCTCACATGTGTAAATTTAGTGAACAGTGGGCTTGTACCTCGTTAATTTGCAAAACAAATACGTTTTGCAATCTAGGAGCGCTGTCCGCGAGCGGATTATGCAATTTTTTCCTCTCCTTTTTGTCGACTACTTTATATCGATAGTACAAGGCTGCTCACCGTTCCGAGAGCACCTTGACCATCGTTCTCTTAATCGCCTATCTTAAATCTTGCGCAACGACGTGTCGGTTCTGTCGTTCTTTCGATGAATTTTAATGACCGCCGCGACACTTAGAAGTCGCGGTGCGTAAAGCTAGACGTACGCACTCAGGTTCCGGTTTGCCTTGCACACGAAAGCGACAGTATTACTGATCGTTTTTTTCCTTTCCCTCTTTTTTTCAACCTCGTCAGCGCGGCATGCTAATTCGGTATTAATACGCATCTGCTTCATTAGGCAGCATATCATTTCATTAACACCCACTTCAATGGAAAAAAAAAAACCTGCAGGCCTTTCACCTCGCTCGACTACCGATCTTAAACGCGCGATGATTCAATCCATTCGTAGCGAAATTATTTTGACTTTTAAAATGCTATTAAATCGAATTATTCAAATATCCTACAAACGTATTCATACCTACAAGTGTTACTCAGAATCCTTTCACGGATTTTTACTTTAAACTCCTATTCACTCACTACTACAATCTCAGATTGTGACGTCAGAAGCGAAAAAATACGCAATAAAAATTCTTGTGAAATACTTACTTCAACATGGAATAATAGTATGTTAATATGGAAATATTACGTTTTATTATAATAAAACTTTTAATAAAATTTACGATAAAACTGATAAAACTATAATCGAAAACTCTTTTTGTTTTGTTAATTAACAAGTAATCATATATCTGAAAATAAATTATGTCCATAATTTATTTCCCTAATTTATAATCAAAAATGAGATAAGCTATATTCACAGATATCACAAACTGTCAAATTAATAAGATATATGTAGAAATAAATATAATTTAATTTCTTCTCGAAACAAATTTTTGATTTTATTTTATAAGTCTATTCGCTATCGACTGCAGAGATGTTATTTTATTGAAAAATATTTCTATTTAAATGTGTAATTTGCAAGAATTTTTATATGTCTTCTCACTTCTAACGTCACAATCTGAGAGAGTAGTAGTAAGTGAATAGAAGCCTTAATACTAAAAATGTAAAAAGGTAAAAAGATACGAAGTATGAAGAAACATCGATTAAATTATCTTGAGGAAATGGACTGATCGTCGAAGAATTTATAATGAACAAAAAAACGTGTGAACCTTGGGATACTCCGTATACATATACGAGGGAGTGCTACTACAAGCATAAATACCCGCGTCGTAACTGGTAAAAGGTTAGAGAGAAAGTCGTTACGGGAGTAATATTGTGTCTCGCCTCATGGTGGCTTTGCGTGCGAGTGTATTGTCTCGGTAATTCATGAGCGAATTTGTCCGTTCCCCGCTGCCTCCCTGGCTTCACCGAGCACTAAGGAAACGTGCGTAAATACGCATAACCGGTCTGGTACGCTTTATGCACCCGATAATAGCGCATTTGCTCCCCTCTGTTCCCTGTCAAGTGCATCGCTCGTGATATAGAACTCGCTGTAGGTCCTTCTCGATTGCATCTCTTTTCCGTCCTTTTCTCTCCTGATTCGTTTCCTCTCTTTTCCCCTCAATTTTCGTTTCCTTTCTTTCGTACTCTATTATACAAATTCTTAACTGCGCCACCACGACACCGCTACATTATCGCGTATATGTTCTTTATTGAACAAATTGAAGTTATGGAGAATCCAATAACTCTCAATAAAGTACATATATATATATATATATATATATAACCACACGTACACACACACACACACATACACTCTACTAGAGTTGATTAATGTTCTTTAGTTGTTGTTTTTAGATCTTTATATTGTAATAGTCTCTCTCTCTCTCGTATTTCGTTATATTTCTCTACTATAATATTCTTTTTTTATATCTTATCTTAAATTATAAAGTTTACATCAAGGAATTAAGTCATTCGTGACTCGAACTTCCGCCACATCCACCCTTGAGACATTTTTGATAGATCATTGTAATTATCAAAGTAGATATAATCTATTAACTCTAATTCCCATCGCTATAACGAATTTTGGCGTCATATCGGTCAACCTACATCTCTTTCTCGTAACGACGTAGCTCGGTGGCTTACCACGTTATCAAAAAATCACCAGTGCTTTTTGCGCTCACATTCAAGCGTAAAACACGAACTTCCGTGATGGGCATCTTCCCTCTCACACACAGCTCTCGCTATTATTGTCCGTTCGCTTTTATCGCCGCCACGGTGTAATAATAAACCCTCCCCCCCTTTACGGTGTGAAAGGGGGAGGAAACGATCTAAGCGTGGTGTACCTGAGGGATATGGGAGGAATATCGCTGGGACGATTTTACGGAAGGCTACCTGCGATAGAGTCGTATCCTGTTACGAGGAAACGTAAGGCGGTGTGACGCGCGAACGATTATCTCGTAGACGAGACGAGCACCTTTGATGTCTTCTGTGACACGAGAACGCACACGCTCGTTCTCGTGATTCTATTCAAGAGTTATTCTCGTCTTTCAAGAAGCTTTTAAAAAAACGCCGTTTGCGCTGAGTGATATTTGGAAGAAAATCGAAACATCAGTCGCGAATATAATTATTTATTGTGGCATTTCCTAATGTAATTATATTAATGAAATTCTGATAATCATTTACGGATCGATCTGATACATATTACAAGATGTAAAATTAGCATAACCAGGCGAAAATGCTGACTTCAACTTATTCTTCTCTGTGGACTAACCAGTTTTCTTTTTCATCTCTTTTATCATAATAATGTATAAACTTTTAATCATGTACAGGTATATTATTTGCTGCTCAATCTGTATATTATAATAACATATTCATATATTCATTTTCATTTTGTATACATATAACTTTGCAGATACTATGGTTTCTTGTTTTCTCTACCGCATTATCTATATTAAAGTTTCTGGTTAGCTGACCATTTTTGCCATGTCTTATACGTATCTAATAGTTATAAATTTATTTGTTATTAAACCGTATTAAAATGTTTGTGAAGAATACAAAAGCAGAGGAGTTCATTTCATATTCTAATCGTTCTATCGAGGCAAATAAAAGTAACGTCTTCCCTAGCTTCAAAACATCATTTTCAACTGCATTCTTTTGAATTATTTAAATTTTTAGTATTTTACTTTTTATGACCTCTTTCCAAACTTATTCAAAAGACTACGTTCAGATATTATCATCCAAAGTGGGGTATTATTCAAAGTCTTTAGGTTTTATCTCTGTCGTACCGTTACAGTAAACGTCAGTGTAATCACTCCTTGTCCAGAACATAGTTGCGATAGCTATAAAATCATAAATACGAATATTTAACTACCTACAGCATTTACAATTTCTCGGTAGTCTGAAACTCCCAGAATCATGATCTATCGATGCATTTCCGTCGTGAGATAACGGTCGATAGCTCTGGGGGTGCACAGAAGAGAGTTTTTAAAATACACAGCGTGAACGCACGGCGCCCGACGAAAAGCCCGTCTCGGGTGAGTTTATAGTCGAACGCTATAAAAGCGAAAGAGCAATATAAACCCATATCCGGGCAAGCTTGCAGTGGAATGGCTAGGCCAATCTCGGATATCTTTCATCTTTTGCCGCTTCCCAACTAGTAAGAGACCCTCGGAGTACTTCTGGTAAAACCGCATGCTTCTCTTTCCTCCCACCCTCACCCCTGTCTCTGCATCTTGTTTTCCATCTTTCGTCTTGCCGATATACCTCTTTTACATCTCCATTTCTACTCGCCTCCCTCGACTCGGTGGATGGCGGCGGCGGTTCGCTGTAATCCACAAATACCCGATGGATTGATCGTAAAAACGACGTTTATTTACTAGTGTATATCTGAGAAACTTTAGACCCGAGATGCTTGCAAATTGGTTGCTATGATCTTCGGAGAATCTTTGAGATCTCTCCCGATTGCTCGATTTCAAACTTCGACCTTTATATTGTTTTAACAATAGAATTTAAAAATTTCCTTAAATTTAAATTTCATTAAAATATTTTAATATATATAAAGTATTAAGTACTCTAAGATTTTAAGGGGTGATTCTTCAAATCTCATACAAATTCGAAACGAAACCTTCATATGATTATATGTCCAAAACGATTTAGTTTTAAAGATACAAACTGTAAAAATTAAAGAGAAAAAATTTCATTTTTTCCAAAAATGTCGAAAACCACTCGAATTATTTTGATGAAACTTTAAACATGCACAAGGTTTTATCAAAGTAATCCGAATGATTTTTGAAATTTTTGAAGAAACAAAATTTTTTCTTCAACCTGTGTATTTTTTTAATGTAAGCCGTTTCGGATTTATGATTATATGAAAAGTTTCGTCTCAAATTTATTATATATGAAAAATTATCTCTTAAAATCTTTTAGAGTATTTAGCATCCATCTTGTACAATACTTCAAATAGTTTTAATATAGACTAACTACATAGTTAGACACATAATTATGTCAATGTTTGAGTATCGATGCATCGTTCTTTTTAATTTATATCTGATATTTTCAATATCACCCGTATCGATCTTTACGACGCGTTAAATAATATCGTCGACACAGTGTGACTGGTGACGAATGTCGAAGTAGGTGAGTTCGACAGAGAGTGATCTCGGTCGTTCGTAAAAGAAAGGGGGAAACCAAAATCAGCGAATCCGGTACTAGTCAAGGACCAAAGGGAACGTAGTCTCTGAGAAGGACTAATTTACGCGGAGATTGACGCTTTCTCGTACGGCCTGACATGTTCTAATGGAAAAGATGTGTCTCTAATATCACCAACTGATCGACCATCGGGAAACTATATCCGTTCGTGGCAAATCTCATCGGAAGAACTTTCGACTTGCCTGCTAGTGTGCTCCCCAATACTGCCAGTTAATTTCTTTGGCATTCATCCTTTGCGCACGATAATCGTAAAAGACTATCATTAATTTAAGGTCGTTCTTTTATCGTAATCTAATTAACGGTAGAATCAATTGCAAATTTTGTATCGAAATATTTTGTAAAATTTAATATAACTTTATTATTAAATTTTGATGTCACCGCAATAGCATCTGCTTTTTGCGCGTCCTATCGGGTAATTTACTATCGATGCTCGCGGTGCAATCTCTTTTCCCCGAAATTGAATTTCCGGCTCGACTGGCCGTGATCATACCGTCGCACCGCATACACGCTGTGAAATTTAACGCTCGCAATTACGGATTCCGCACCGCATTGCATTTTCGTCGCACACAGTAGATATATTCGATTACAAATTGATCGTTCGAATGGAGGCTGAACGATCGCGAAACAATAAGGATTAACGAGTAGCTCTGATTCACGCCGTTATGAAAAGATAAAAGTAACGAATAACGTGCTACATGCAGACGTTTTTATCGTTTATTATTTGGCTCTTTGAGGCATTTAAATACGCATTAAAATACTGTCATGAGATTTCCATCGCGCTTTTCGATGCACTCGGACACATTAAATATATGTCTCTTTTGGCGCCATAATAAAGCACAGTAAATTAATTGCTACGAATAAGCTGCTACGTAATCACGCAAAACAGAAATTTTGAAATTTACAAAAGTTTTTTGAACAAATTTATAAATACAAATGAAATATTTGCATAAACTGTCATATTAAATAATATAATTAGACTGTAACTATAGGAAAAGATTAAAAATATTTCACTAGATAAAAAGTTATTGTATTAATTTTATCTGTATATATATATATATATAATATCTGGATATGATCTAATCTACTATATAATTATACTGTACATTTAAAATATCCGATCATAAGATCGAATTCGTTCCGTTATTTCATCTGTAATAAAGAAAAGATCATAAAACTCTTGCTCAACTGACGATTTTCAACAGACAGTACACTCTGCTGAATTTTCTACACACAATCACATGTAAGTATAAATTTTCAGAAAATCCCATTCACGATAAATAGACCGAAGACACAATAAGGGAGCCGTAAGAAAGTTAACCACTAAAACAGAATTTAAATGCATATATGGTTCTTGCAATAAAATACCAATTGCAACAACACGCGAGGAGTTTCAAATGTGCGTACGACGCCTAGGTCAGGTTGAGTGCCGTGCATCGACCCTGAAGAGTCGATAACGTCGACGATGTTCGACGTCGCGATGCTCGCAGCAGCTCGCTCGACCTCTCTATCTGTACGTTGAACCTGAGGGGTTCGTATGTCGCTCTCAAGCGGGAATCGCACCCCTTCACGGCTCCACGATCTCCCGGCAACCTTCTTTGCCTCTTCCTAGTCGTCCTTGTCTTTCTCTCTGTCTCTCTTGCTCATTTCTGCTCTCGTCTCTTATGTCGACTTTGGTCTTTCGCACACATACACTCGCCTACGCACACTGCAAAAGTGCCAATGCTCCTGACGCCGACGTCGACCCATCGTTAATTCCCTACCTCGACGCCCACAATCATGTTTTCGGTCTTAACCCTTTGTTACGCGACGAGCACGAACCAGGTAGATATGTCATCCAATTTGTTATGTTTATATGGAAGACATTTATAATTTTTTGCGAATTCTGTCAGTTGAATCCTTTCGGCTCACATTAGAAGAAAGATCATTTCGCAAAATTTTGTTGTATACTTTTCTGCACAAATCAAGCATTTTTAAGAAATCCCAGTTTTAGACTAAACATTTTCTGTTTTCATACCTTTTTTTCTGTATTTAAACTTAAAGAACGTTTTGCGCATGTAAGAAAATTCAGAATGGAATTTTTATTGGTATAAATATTTAATAAAATATGGATACGATTTTTCAATAAAACATATTTTCCTTTGAATAAGATATTTCGACATTTTCCTTCATAGACACGGTCGGCTTTAATATCGATTTCGCGGCCTGAAACCGCCCAACCGCCCCGACGAGGTACCGTTCGAGTGTATTTGACTGGAAATTGACCCTTAGGAACTTTTAATGGGCACCCTGCCACCCAAGCCTGTTCCACCGTTCCTCTCCTCCTTTACGTGACTCTTCGAAACGGATCTCGCGAAAGATTTCCTCCGAACGCATGCGTTTGGTCCAAAAAACATTGCTTTGTGTTAAAATTATAACTCCCTATCTTCCAGTTTTCAAAATCTAATTTAAAAAGTTGGTACCGTTGTCGATAATTTGATCATATAACTTTAATTATAATTACATCGCGCGCGCGAATTTAAATATAGTTAACAATATATCCTAAAAAAGCTATAGAAAAACAAAATAGTTCGAACGCTGTAATAGACATTAGATAAATATTACCTCAACTACTCAAGACAAATATTAACATATCACTTGCTTTATAGTATAAATATCGATTTTCTACAGTGTGCTATTTTTATTCTTATTGAATCCGCAGTGATGTATAAAGTACCAAATAAATTCGAAATACAAGAGCTTATTCTTCTCTCGAGCTACACATAAAATGATACTATTTGATACTATTTTTGAATCGCTAGTAGCAAGAAAGAATAGATATATGTATAATGCAGCAATAAGTTACAAATAAGTAACGAATTCACAATGCAAGGCAACGAATTAAAGTAATGTGGAGAAAATCGATCGCGAGGGGAAAAATGGACTCGCGTGTATCGTTAAACCACCCGCAGAATTATCGATACTTCTACAGAAGTTCGACTACCCTCGCTGTTTCGCGGCCAAGGGAATCCCCTTGAAAAGTACCCCCTTAACTAACCTAACGCTAGCCATGGAAGTCCGCTAATCTGGCTCTTAATGCGAGTATTCCCTTCCTTCTCTCGCCCTTCTGGAGCCGAAGGACCATCTCTTGCAGCGAATAAGCTGCCATAATGATGCATTATGTCGCAACAATAGGCAACGCAGCTTCGGTTCGAACGGAAACCCGAGAGCTTCTCCCGGATTTTGTCCCCATCTCTCCCACCCTTCTCTCTCTCTCTCTCTCTCTCTCTCTC
>NW_017276489.1:824631-850940 GCF_001594065.2 Cyphomyrmex costatus | reverse complement strand
TCTCTCTCTCTCTCTCTCTCTCTCTCTCTCTCTCTCTTTTCGCAATTATCATGGCCATGGAATGCGCGTCAATCTGGCTTATTGTGAATTCGAGCTTAAAATTAATTGCTGACTCGGTTGCGCGGATTTAAGCAGAAGAATGGTGAATGGTTCGAATGTCGGGTGACTGCCGGCTGTTTAAGTACCGTGATTTATTTATTGATTTCTTTGAGGTATTGTCATTTAAATTTGCCATCCTATTTACGGACAAATCGTACTTGAAAGATTATTACAACAAAACATATTTTCACGTTTCCGATTCACGGAATGATCTCAAATGTAACTTACCGTATAGACAACCATAGAGCATTGAACACACGTATAAGCTATATTTTCTATACATCCATATGTAAGTTAGACGGTAAACAAAAGAATCGCAAAGGGGATGGCTATCGCTTTTATTGAAATCCGGGATTTCATCGCGCCAACGAGCATTAGCATGTCTCGCTGGTGACGTTCAAAGACTCGGCAGATCCTCGGCGCGAAGATAAAAGGGACCTTTTCACGGTAAAAGACGCGCGCTAACGTTTTTCCCTACAATCCAGCGCGAAAAGAGACTGAGAGTGAGATGAAGCTGCACGTAGGGACGTGCGAAAACACGTGACAGAGGACGATGAGCTGAATAAAAAGGGCCGGATGAAAAGACGGGGGAGGAGAAGGAGTCCGGATAGGCCAGAGATAAAGCGAAATAACGGGGGTATATTTTCGGGTTTCCCGCGAGCTCTCCGCAAGCGCGATTTCTCGTACCAAATAAAAATAGGAGCCGCACGGTCGCCATAAATATTCCACGGCTTCGACCCCTGGGTTTCGACCGAAGCCCCCGTTCAAACCCTCGTACACCATGATGTATCCGCGCTCATCTTCGACGTGTGTACCACCCGATTTTCCTCTACTGTACGCTTTCTCCCCGCTTGTCCCAACGAAGCGACGCGCGTCGATTCGCTCACCGGCCACCCTTTGTGATTTATTCGACTCCTCAGTTAAGGCTTAATGGATCGAAACCGAAATCGCGGATTTTTTCTGTCTTCGTTTATTGCAGCCGAACATCCAAGATGTTACACGCTGATTTTTCTATTAATATGATGACTATATAGCATTTATTATGAGCTCTTCCTGTAAAATCGAAACTCCGAAATAAATGTTACATCATAGTCACTGCGAAAATGGAGTTAAATTATCGTCGCGTTAATAGAAAAAAGTGAGACAAGTCAAAAATTGGTAGGACTTGCAGTGTTCGAATTTTGAAAATGACACTTTTAAAGAAATACATACATAAATATGAATATATATATATTGCAGAAACACAATATGAAAAGAAAAATGAAGTTATGCACATTTACTATCTTAATTTTTAAATAAATACCACACTACAGGAACAGAACGCTTTGTGTATCTTAATTCAATTGAATGCTTAACTTTCATAAAAATGCGCGTTGTAAACAATTTTTTTTATCGAAACGCTATACATTGAAGAACATTACGGTATAACCAAGCAAATATGTGCATATAATTTTAATAATAAAAAACGTTATAAGCAACAAAAATTACTGATTTTGTGACTTATGATTTTTCTATATCAACGCAAATACGATATGCATTAAGCATTATCTTCTTCTTAATGATCTTCATTAATAAAAGTATTAAGCATGATGTTAGAGAAAATGTGTCGCTTTCTCTACTCTACTTTATAAAACGAGCCATCATGAAAGTGTAATCTTTCAAAATTTCCAACTTGATATTTGTACACGTGTGTGCGTGGATTAATCGTGTATAATTTAAATGATAAACCTCGAAGGGGATCCGGCAAGATTCAAGAGAAGAAAGAATCCAGGGCGCCATGTATATATCACCGGAAAGAACTCGGTGGTCCCATCGCAAATCGAAAAATCCTTCTCGCCTGCCATTTACATATTCCATGCGATATTTCAAAATCCCTCGCTCTTCTCTTCTCGGCACCGATGTCCATTCTCTTATACACTCTTGAACGAACCGTGAGGATAGTAGGATCCTCAAGACCCCCCAGGGTGGCGATCCGAGGTCATCGGCGCCTGCAACCCGCATCCAAATCAGGAAGCTCTCCTTCTCGCTCTGTCCCATGGATTTCGTCATCCTTTTTCCTCCGACTCGCAAGAGAGAAAGGAAGAGCGAGGCCAAAGAAAAGAGAAACGGGGTGATGTATGTGCCTCGATATACGATGTACGTTGGATCGGGGCGAGAGCATCGACGCTCGTTACAATATTAATGCGGTTATTATACGACGTCACATTTAATGGTGCTTCCAGGCCCCTTCCGAGCAGCCATAATTCACCGGACGGGCCATCCGGCTTTTTTTCGCTGCCGGCCGTCAACAAACCGAGAAAAATCGAAACGATCGCGAAATACGTTTCCACGCGAGCGCAAACGCGAATTTCACGGGGGGGCGATCCATTTGACGAGGGCATCCTTACCGTTTCACGGAACTGCTGATTCCAGAAAAGCGCCAGGAGAACGACCGCGGACTTAAACACTGTGATTTATTACAATTGCGTTAGGCAGTAATAAAAAGAAACAACTACATATAATAGAATATATGAAAAGTTCTTCGCGAAACTCAAACCAGAAGAGACTTTCAGAAATGGACGATCGGCGAGCACGTAGGCAGTTTGAGGTAAAGCCGCGATTTGGAGGTCGAATATCGAGGCACGTTCGAAAGTTATCGTACGGATAAGCATGAGATGAGCTTTGGAAAATGCGAATCTTCGTCAAAATCTTCTCGTTGATATTCCCCTCGAACTTGAAACTTTCCTATCGAAAATATATAGTTGCAGAATGCAAATGCAAAATAAACGCGTATATTTTGTTTACGAGTTAACTTTTAATTCACTTTCACGAATGATTTATAAGCTATAAAGTTTGACTATCGAGATAATTAGTATCGAAAATAAAATAAAAATTTGAAAACCTCGTATGGGATAAAAATCGCAAATTTTATAAGATTTATGAGATATCCTGTACGCAACGCTTCCACCAGCGTTCAATATCGCATTCGAACCACCCGACGTGTTAATCCAGCACATCGATTCGCACGCTCGCGATAGGGTGCATCGGCATTTTTCTGATCGCGCGTAATCCTTTCTCGCGTGTGTATACGTGTAGAAAGTTTAATTTCCCACGCCTAATTCAAATACAAATACGCGGCAGATACGGTGATGCACGACGACCCGAGCAAGCAATGAGTGTGAAGAGAGAGAGAGAGAGAGAGAGAGAGAAAGTGAGATTTATGCCTCCGCTCTCGTAGTTTATTCTAGCGGAGTTCATATATCCAGATGATTACGCACGACGACACGGCTATTTACGCAGCAGACGTATCGGAGCACGGCTTTAAATCCCTTTCAGCCGTGTGCATCGCACGGATGCACCGTCACACACCAGGTGTGTATCGCCGTGACCGTGTTCTCCGCCTCGACGTTCTCGACGACGAGCAGTCGACGCCAGTAAGTAAAACGACCCGCGTTATATTTATTATCAATTACATGGCGAGCGCGTACGGGCCACTCCCGGCGAGTGGAAGGTGTCCTGAAACAGGTTTGATTAATAAATTAACCCACGGAGGGGGCCCGCGCCACGTCGGCTGGACCCATCCCTCTATCCGTCCCCTCCTCTAAAAAGCCCACTGTCTGCAACCTCCTTTTCGCGAGAGCAACTGGTCCACCGATAAATTATATCGTCTCGTTTAATTGCGAATTCGCCTCGAGATAATTGCCATCGCGCGAACGCGAGCCCTTCGTTACGGGCGATGATCGCAGCCGGTGCATGTGGACAAATACGTGTCCACGTGCACCCACGCGCGTGCCTCGGACACGTACGTATGTAGGGTGAGACACAGTGTGTAACAGAAATATTACCTGTTACCACGACTTTCTCATTTATAAATCAGAATTGATTAAATCAAATCGTAACCGATATAATTTCAATCGAATCAGGTTCTACTTGGAGATCTTTAATCGACAACGATTCACAAAGGTGAAATTAAATGTCAAAGAAACGGCGCCAAGATTGATATTCCGAGTCGCGCCAAGGAAATCTTCGACGATTCACTTCTCTCTAGGGTCTCGCAATGTTTACAAGGGGAGGGCCGAGTAGTGTACACACGAATTTCGACTAACTTTAAATATGTTTTAGTATCTCACTCCCCTCTAATTTATGCTGAGTAAGTGGCGTAATGCAATATTCAAATATCCGCAAGAACTTTGCATCGAAAGTTTTGCAGTTTTTAATTAAATTCCGAACCGATATTATTTGTATGCGGTTGCAGGCATTAAAATAATGTTATAATTATAATAATTTTTCTATTACATACGTTGCCTCGTAATTTACTTAGAACTCTATTTATGGTTACTTAATGATCGCGATGATATTATTACAGTCATAAAGAGCTGCAGAATGGGATCGTGTGAATAAAATGTAAATTTCGTAAAAGTTTATAAAAAATATAATAAAGGCGTATGAGAGAAACTTTCGATGAAAATTTCTCGCCAATATTGAATATTATGTCGTACTACTTGCTCATGAATTAATGGAACAGTAAGACATTTTTAAAGTTAGGCGAAATCCGTGTCTACACTACTCGGTCCTCTCCTTGTTACTATCTATCGAAATATTTTAACATAGAGATTCTAATTTGATATAAAGATAATTTCTTGAGACTAAACTCAAGACGGAGCGAATCTGCGCGAATAAATTATTGTTGCGACTGATGAGCGCAGCATGCCAGTGACGATGGCCGAATGCAGATGTCATTTTTCGACGGGAGTATGTTGGGTGTCGGCGACGAGTAGCGTGCGAGTAAATTTTCGCGCTGGTTCCGTTAGGCAATCACTATGAATCAAGCCGGCTGCGCCTGCGCTTACGTTTACGATTGTTGTAAATTACTCCGAGTTTTTTCCGCGCCGGTTTACCCCGACCGCGCCGTCGCCGCCTCTCGACCCTGTCCTCCTCCCTCCCCCCCTCCCCCTCCCCCCCCCGCCCTCTCACCGCTTCCCTTCTTCTCCACGTGTCTTTTTTCATTCTACCTTTCCGTCTCTCGACCATTTCTTCTTTTGCCGTCCCGCAGCGTCTGCATCCTCCTCCGAAGGATGCACGTCATCGTCGGGTTCATCGAACGTCTTGTTCATCCTGTTTATTGAATCGACTCGACGCTCGACTAAATTATACTCGACATCACGGGTTTTGACGCGCATGTTTCTTTTTATACATATTTTTTTGAAAGAGCTTTGTGGTGTTATGAGTTCAGCAAGTTGTACTAAACCAAGAGAAATGTACCATCAGTCACTATCGCGTACCAAGAATACGATGAAAAAGAACGATGATTTTAATATTGTAGAATCAGCACAAACAACATTATCAAGAACAGCATTGTCAAGAACTAAAGAAAACGAGAGAGAGAGAAAGAGAGAGAGAGGGAGATTCTCTGTTAATAATATATAAACATATTAAGATAATATTTCAGATCTAGATTAAGTATACTTGATAGAAATAACGTTGTTAATATTCTCGCATATATTTTTTTACTGAACAACTAATTGATATCGCACAAATTTCGTGTTTCGATCAATTCAAACTTTAATTAAACTCAACGCTGAGTTGTTGTTTACGATGGAGAGAAATTTTTGCTATTAGGAGTGGCTTCGTTAAAGGCAGAAAACGTTTGTCGTCTGGTTATTAGATTTATCACGGGACTTTATTTATGAACCTCGTTTAGTCATTTATTTTTCATATCGTGGTAACTGTGCGATTGTCGCGATACAACGCGAAACAGTTGCGATAAACCTTTCGCCCTCGGGCTTCAGAAATTTCCGACTCTAGTCGCGACTGCCGACTGCGCGTAACAATAATCGTAAAGCATCGGGAGACGCGGCATATTTTTATCGCTACCGTTACCGCCTCGGTATACCGCCGATTTCGCGTCACGCCACCCACGATGGCGTATGGCGGATGGCGCGGCACGGAAATTACAGCTCGCACTGAAACGACCGCAAACGCGTTTGAAAATTAAACCGCTTCACCGACAATAATTCTCGCGGTATTCGAGAAGCGACCCGCCTTTAACCTCCCGTCGGAACCTTGTGGCCCGTAGATTACATGTCATCTCGTAGAAGCCACTCTTTATGTGAGCTATGTAGGTTGAATCCTAGTACTAGTTCAGCTTAGGTCCGTTTCAAACTAATACATGAAACGATAACCGCTATTCCCCAAAGAGCAATGAAATAATGACGATAAATAGTCGTAAAGTGAGGTATCTCAACTTCTTTTTTTAATAAATCGAAAAAACAGATCCACACATTTTCTATGATGCTATTTTTGTAGAAACGAAGAGCTCTCTTCATAGAGCTAAAGTTATCTTTGTAGGAGAAACTTAATTTGACATTTTATATCTTATGCTATTTTCTGCTTTACGTAAGTGTATTATAAAACATAATATTTAAGAGGAGAGACATGTAAGAATTTGGAATCTTGTATCTATGTATCCTGTTGTATATTTCCTTCATATATTTTGCAGTGTAATAATAAATTTTAGTTTGCTTTTTTAGTTTTAAAAAGTTTATTAGGATTAATTTGCACGCGATGTAGACTTGCGACCACGAAGACGCGTATCTGCGCATGAGAAGGGCGAAACGCAAGGAATGGCCGATGACCCCGTCTGGCTGGATCCCTTCCGCCCACGCATCGTGGCCCCTGCTAAGGGCAAAAAAAGAGAGGAGCCGCACGATGCATTGGCAATGCACGAATCACGATATCATACCGATTACCTGCGAAAGATATTTAACCCTTTCGCTCTCAATATATATTCCTAAATATATTTAAGTACTCTTTCACATACTTAAAAATGTGCAAATAGACGCTTTTGGAGTCACTGAATTTTGGAAAAAGAATATTAAACAATTTCGACTTTTTGATCTTGATAATAAAACAAACAAACACGAGGGGGGGGGTTAAAAGATTAATTTTGCGTGGGTTATTTTAACGCGTTTAACATGATGTCACATCTCAAAACATTATCAACAATATGAAACTTTCATAAATTATTTTATTGCGTTTTAAATATCTCTGTAAGATTTGAACATATTCTATCGTTGGTTTAATTATTTAATTATTTTTAATTATTTTATTTACCCTGGGTATTATGTAAAATTACATTTTCTAGTATTTATTTGCAAATTTTGTGAGAAAATGACGAATTAAATAAAATTTGTTACACATACTAATAAAATTTTAATATTTGCGCAAAAGTTTATTCATCCACTCTCTCTTTTATTCATTTAAAAATTATTTACCTAAAACTACATAGATATAGCAAAATATGATTGTTGCGCTACATAAGCTATTATATTATAAGCCAAAAATTATTTATTGTTTTGTTTTTTTCTAGCAGTTAATTTCAGGGTATATTCACCAAAATTTTTTGGCCAATACTTTTAACCGATTGTATCGAAATCCTTAACAAGATATTGCTAATTTTAGCTCCTTCGTATAATATTCGTATATTACCCATTACATTCATAACTATTGTAAATAAAACTTATATCTCAGTTTTAATGACTATCACATTGTGTGTTGTTTGTTTTTGCGTATTAGCCATATAATCTCTCGGTATTACAAGTGAAGCCTTTAGTAACCCTACAGCACTAACGCGAGTTGACTGCTAATTAACATTAATATCGTTTTATCGTGTAATAACGGAAGATTATATAGCCAGGGAGCAAAGGCGAATAAAGTTCGATACTGATCATTAACAGCTGATATAAACCTTGAAATAATTACAAGAAAAAATCGTGTGCGAAAAAAGCGATAGCCGTTCTAACGATCGGGTTACGTCGTTATCGTGAGAATTTTCAATCCCAGCTGAATGCATTTTTAACTTTTTCCTTTCTTTTAATGGTTCTTGATCTTCGAGTTCGATTCGACCAGTAATAACAGTAGTCCAGGAATCGTGAATACAACAATCGGAAAATATTTAAGTGTGAATACAAAGGACGGTTAATTTCGTCAGAAACTTTTAAAATATTTAAAACCGCTCTCGGGGTTCTCATTTAATGTAACTCTGCATTTGCAGCGATGAAAGAGTTAAGTTAACAATCGCGAATGAGCGCCCTCGAACGCGGCCAGGTGCTACTGATACTTGACTGAAAAGATCGCGTCATCGTTCACGCCGGAAAAAGATACCGCGCACGTATCGATTGGCTGATAAACGATGAGTATTAAGAAGAGATAAAGCCGCGGACTCGTTTTGTTCTCGTTGTTTGTGGCACTGAATCGGCGCGGGGTGCCAGCTGGAAAAATAAGATACGCACGAATTACGGTCGACGAACCAATGGATGCGTCGTCATCGTCACGATCTTTCATCGTTATGCCTGATCGCAGTGTAATTCATCGATGCATATACTTATAAAAAATTTAGTAAATTTCTTCATCAGTCTTCGAAATTAAAGCGTATTCTTTCGCGATTTATTGGAATCGAATATAAATCAGCTGCAAAAACAGGAACGAATCAATACTCGACATTATACAAATGAAGAGCAGACATTCAAAATGCGTTTCGTCTAAAATTTTATTTATTTTAGTTAGAGATGGAGTAGTGTTGATAGACGCATTATAAGCTACACTAAGGTATTCAGAAAATTTTTTTTGTTATTTTCAATTTAAATACTGAAAAAAATATAAATATTTCGAAGTGTGTGTACATTATATTTTTTAACTAGAGACAAACGAAATACATTTGTTTAACAATTTTAGCAATTGTTCCCAGCAATTTTATTTAATAGGTCACATTCTACTGATTATGACATATTGTTATTTTTTGTAAAGTGTATAGCTTTTTGTGTGTGTGTGTGTGTGTAGTTTCTGTTTTTCTCGTTTTCTAAAAATTACAAATTTTGAACAAAATGTATTTTAAAAGTTTATATATAAAAATATATATACCTATATCTAATATGACTAAAAATATCACTTGATTTTTCAAATCTCTATAAATAAAATTATTATATTGAGAGAAAAGTGTTTACGACTATAATTGTATAGTAAAATAATTACGGTTAAGAGAGAGCTCCTTTTTCATAGTTACTGCTATATAATGTTAGTAATAAAAATTATTACTTTTAACAATAACCATAAAAATGATCCTAATTATTTTATCCTGCAATTATAGTTGTCATAAATATCGAACATTTTTCTCTCGGTATAATTATTATTAATGAATTTTTAATATTAAAACAAAGAGCACTCAAGGCTTTTCCTAGAAGTCGTAAGACTTTTTGAAAAAGATTTATTCCCAGTTCACTCCAAAGAACTTGTTATAATTAAATATTGAGATGTTTTCCTCTAAATGGAACAAATGGCAGATTTGCTCAATCATGAAAACGCACTTTATATGAATAAATTGTGAACATGTTCACGCGGTTTTCTCCACTAAACTGCCCGAATTATTTTCCGTAAGCATCTCGCGCGCGGACCGGTTTATCATATACGAGTCCAGATGCGCAATGGACGGTTTATTAAAACCTCGCCTCGAGCATCGCATCCCAAATATCTCTCGTGCCTATTTCATGCTTATGTGCATATCAATGCGGCGCCTCGTATCGAATATTTATTTGCAAAAGGATCGATAAATCGCCCGCTCTGTTCTACGCCCGCTCTGTTTCGCATGTTTTGGCCTTGCACATCTTCGCGCGGCGATTTCGCGACTCGTAACACGGACATGACCCCGCTCAACCAAATGACAGCTCGGTGGACCCGGGTTATTAAGACCGAAATAACTGCCGCGATGTAACGGTCATGGCCGGCAATTAAATTTAAGTACTTACGGATGCGCGCATCCGAGTCGAGCGGGTGCATCGGACGCGCGCGCGAGCGTTTACGAGCGCGAGGAGGTGAAACGTGTCTGTGAAAACGTATACGATACTATCACTTTGTTCGGCGATACGTAAAAGATAACTGTCAATTAGCAATAAATTCGTAAAAGCAGGATCTTCGGAACAGGTCGAATTATGAGAGCAAAAATCTTCAAAACATCTGCCTTTCAAAACTGTCCGTGAAGTTCAATGCAAATGCAATTATTTTCTAGATGTTTAAATACCTAGAATTTATATATGTGGAATAGTAAGTGCTTATAATAATAAAAAAAAGTATATGCTTATAATAGAAACTAAGGCATTCACACATTCTAAAAAGTATCGGTATATGGATTAACACCCGTACGATGTCCGTATTATAATTCTCATTGTGTTCGATGTTAAATTCATATTATGATATTAACACAATGAGAATATATAGACACCGACTATTTTTTAAAGTACATAATTAATATTATCTGTGTAAAATATCTTAAATACAGTTTCAGCATAAAAAAAAACAATGTCCGACGAAAAATGAAAAGAGAAACATATTCTTTAAAACTTTTAGAGATCTTACTCTCAAAGATTGAAAATTGAGCCACTCTTTTTTAAGGATGATTTCATTTTCACTTTTTAAAATGAAATTCCACTCCAAAGAATTTACAAAAACCTTTTCGGATGCTATTCTTTCTTAAGTGTCCGGAAATGTACATTAAGCATATCAGTTAAACATATACGGTGTATTAACATTACATCAGAATTAAAACTGATATATTGTAATGTAGTACAAAATAAGGTTGTCTTTGAAAATATAAAATGCAGGTATAAAAAGTATATAAAATAAGACTTTGCAAAATTATAGGAAGAGATAATCTCATTGAAACATATATAACTAATATATAGTATGTGTCATACATGCGCAAAACGCATTTTCGAATTTTTGTAAAGAGAGAAATATAATCTTCTAAATCTAAAGAATACACAACTTTATTTGTTGCCAGTCTACATCTATGAGATCTATATTAAAATATTAATAAACACATGATGAAATAAATATAATATATTTAACTAACAAAGCAAATTATATCGAAAGACTACGAAACAAAAATCTCGGCCAAAGTTTTCGTCTTTTATTTACAACAGAAAGGAAAATTCTTATCGACGACGCAACGGAGAATACTGCGCAGAATGCAATCTTCCACGAATACAACCCGTGGCTCCATCTTACAATACACGAACTCATCTTCACCGTCGCTCGTCCGTGGATCACCAGGAATATCTGGATCGCCGTGTTCATCGATCACTTTTGTCACGGGCCGCGCGAGTTTATTTTCGCAGAGCGAGAGGTGGCGAGAGAAGGGACGATCGTTAACGGCGCCGGGGCATACGGGACGTATTTCGCGCTTTTTGTTAGGTCTCTTATTTTTTTTTTTCTATCAGACCCGCGAGACCACCTGTCGCTTTACGCTGGCAATTATGTTCGCGCGATTGCAAACGGACGCGGGATAAGCGCAAGCTTAATCGGATCTCGTGCGATCTGTCGCGAAAGTTCGTCGCGAACGCACGTTCCCAGGAACGCGCGCTGCCGCGGCGGCTTCTACGACGATGGAAAAGAAACGTAATCGCCCAGGCCAACGAACAACCGTGGCCTCGGCTTCAGGGTCGTTTCGACTATTATCCCGCAGCAGTCGAGGATGCAGCAGAAACGCATCGTTCGGAGGCCGCGCTTGGTACATCCGCTCGAAACCGGCGATACTCACGATTCAGTATTAGAATACCGTATACAGTGTATACATACACCATACTTTGATTATCGGAGTATGGATATACCTTCCTTCGATATCTCGACTTAAATTACTACTTAACATATCGTATTTTTAAGTTAATTCTACCGTAAGATTGATAACGTGAAGTGCTGATTACAAGATTGTACACTGATAATAATGTAATTATGTCCTTCCTGATTTTAATTGATTCTCGTCAGTTATTTGTTAACTGGCATTATGAAATCGTATAGAAAAGAAATATAAAATTGATATCATGGAATTGAACGTTTCATGTCATAGATTACATCTATCATGTCTTATACTTAAAATGTTATGCTTGTTGAACTTTCCAGTAATATAAACACAAATTATATATACTCATATAAAATTTCTATTCAATTTTCATTGAATAAGGTTTTTTCTTCGCTTGTTTTGTGTAAAAATTTCTGTATTTTTAGAAAAAAGTAAGATTGTACACATATCACTATTTTAAATTTCCCCTATTTAATTAATTCTTATTTCTTGTTTCACAAGCTTCTTTTTTGCATTTGCAGAATCTTTACTTTCTTTCTTTCTGCAACGCTCAAACGTATATATTTGTTTCGCTTTAAGTAAAAAATGTTTAGAAATTTCAAGCAACACGAACAAACTACTTGGAGAAACCGTTCATTGTTTTATTTCATCACGTTTTTTCTTTGGGTGAACGTTTTGAGGAATTTGTATTCGCGAGATTCGAACGATTCCTGATAATCCTGATTCGGATGGAAGATGGCCAGTCGCGGGGGATAAAGAAAAATGCTGCGGACGTTCTAGATTCCGCCAACGTGTAACGACCCCGGCGAGAGCGCCTTGCATCCCGTGACGGTATTAACCTCGCCGCGGGCACGTGTTCCGAGGAGCGAGTCCTCTTTTATTACTTATTAGCGACACCCAAAGCGCATACTGACTCCACTCTCGCATCGCGCGCGCTGGCGATGCGATTTTAATGATGTGTTTCAAGGTCCCAAGGTCTCTGCCACGGATAAGCTATACAGGGCCGTTGCCGCCTGATCCCGATGACAGCTAGCCTTAGCTGTAGAAATTTTGATATCACTTTTTGTATCGATACCTCCGCAATTGGAGATCGATTCTACAAAATGTAACACACGTTCTATTTATTTCTAAATTCTTTGGCAGTTTATTTGTGAAGATATTTTCTTAACTAACTTTCACTAATGTCGCAAATTTTTAAAAAAGTACCACAAAAATGAGAAATTACTTCCGTTTGCATACAATTTATATTCGATATAAATGTACAGAATTATCTATACAATCTTTTCTAAGGAAAAATTATGCAAATCTTACAACGTTAGTGGAAAAATTACATTTAGATAAGAATTAAGTCCACATTGAGAGACGAATCGTTAAATTTCGAAGATATTGTTTCCATTTCGTTGACATCTCATCAAAGGTATCCAAGATCGAGAAAAGAAAGAACTCGACATCATCGAGAGGCCGGGAGGCCGTCATGCCGACGAAACGACAATTTGCAAGGTCCGCGAGCCGCGCTCGTAGACGGCGATACGAGCAAAGAGACCTTCGCGCGATGGTCAGGGCCACGAGGTTCTTGCGCCGAGAGCGTTAATCTCGCGCTACGTGATCGTGCAAACTGCACACGCATTGCATATGCATACGGCGCGGACTTTTTTTGCATTCACCCGCCTGCAATCTCCGCCTGCGTAATCCTTACTCTATCAGAGAGATACGGTAGATCCCAAAAAATCGTAATCTCGAAATCAGTAGAACGAGATAACATCACGAAAGAAAAAAATAACTATTCTAATCGTAATTCCTTTAATCAAATCTTGACACTTATTTCTTTAATTAAGTAAAATATCAAAGCACTATATAAGAAAATAAAATGTAATCAAATAATGAAACCTGTTATATTTAAATCTAAATTTTTCGAAACGGATTAATTGAATAGTTTAAAATTTGAATATTTAATGTATATTGAGTTGTAGAGTGCGTTTGATAAAGAATAAATTTTCTTTAGAAATAAATCAATTTATATTTGTCTATCAAAAAAAAAACGTCAAGTGACTCTAGATTGTGTATATACATAAATTATATATATTTAATTACATACATATTATTATTTAATTATTATAATTATGTACACAATTGTAGAGTTACTTTATTATGTATATAAAACATACTACAAGATTAGAATATATGATAACATATATAAATAATAGCATTATTACTTTAAATGTAAAAAATATATTTTATAATATAATAATGTATAACATTTTGAAATATTTTATTTAAGAGGCATTGAGATCAAACCTCTCTTTAATTTTTATGATTTTGTTGCAGAGATCTTAAAATGGAGAACATCGTATTGCAAGACGAACGCAAGGAACAGATCAAGATAGTGGGTGAGAGGCAGACGTGTATACACGGACGTCGACGTATCACGCGGGACTAGAGAACATTATGGTCGCGGTGATTGTGGCAATCGCCATCGATCGAACCGCGTAGATTAGCGTGCACCGCGAAAATCGCAACTATAATGTTTCCGCTCGCGTGACGCTTGATTTTCGAGCGTGAAATCAGATCCACCTGTGCTCGGCAGAGCTCCGCATAAAAAATTGCACTTACGATGAAATTGGCCGCAATTTATATAATTACGCAGAAACATAATGCCCGTTATTCTTAATGACCTTCGACTGCTATATACATATATTCCTACGGTTTATCATCTGATCTCAAGGCAACAAAAATATTATATTATAAATAAAATGTAAAATATTTCTTATTTTTATGGATATAATATTTTTTATTTATAAAAAGAAAAGAATATTTATTATATAATTTAATAATTAAATATTAGAATCGCGGATAATTAATTTAGCTTTAACAGCAATCGAAGGTTAAAAATCTTATTTATAAAGAAAACTTACCAGTTCAATGACAGATGTTTTCCACGATTATAGATTTTGGTCTCAGCAATATTTATGCCAGCGATGATCCTCTACGAACGCACTGCGGATCTCCGGAGTATGCTGCTCCCGAACTCTTTGTCGTAGGTAAACGATACGGACCGGAAGTAGATTTGTGGAGTCTGTAAGTAAATCCAGATTTTATTTTATTAAATTTTATTTTGTTTTAAAAAAAAAAAGTAACTCAAACATCATACAGCATCAAGAAATATTATAAATTTGGCAGTTTGGCTTCAATTATTAATGCAATACCTATGTACATATAAAAGTACATATAAAAGCACTCTTTTTGGCGAAACGTTTAAACACTATACTATGATGTGACAAACAGAGGAGTCATTTTATATGGAATGACTATCGGTCGACTTCCATTCATGTGCCCCCGCGACGAATGGACGTCGTCAGAGGAACGTCGACGGAGGCTGATGATCCAAATCAATAGGGGCTTGACGTCGATCCAGGAAAAAGCTATGTACCAAACGTCAATCGAATGCAAAAACTTAATAAACCGCTTGCTCATTCCATCGTCTCGCGAAAGAATCACTATTCGAGAGATCCTTGATCACCCTTGGATCCTCGTGACATCGAAGAACAACTTTCATTTTCGCTCTGAGAAAGACTTGAACGTTTCCAATCACGTCTCGGTAATACCTATATATGCAAGATACTCCACAATTCTCTATCATAATTGAGGAATTTGGAAAACATGCATAGAAAATAACGGCGTACATTATATTTACGATTTTTTAAATTCTGTATTCGATATTTTTAATTTTATTCTCAAAGAATCATTTTTTTTTCAAACTTTGATGTATTTCAATATTTTTTTAAACCACATTTCAAATTATTTTAATTTGTTTCCCTGAAAATATAATACTTCTATTGTTCACGGTAGATTTATCAGTTTTAACAAATCCATGCTTTTGTTATATTCGTGGTAAAATTTTCAATTTTAATAAACCCTCTTATTTTCATGCTGGCTGCATGTCCTGCGTTATTATGCACTGAATTTTCAATTTTACTGCCGCATTTACTCTGCGGTTTTTTGGTCGACTTTAAAATATACGCCAATTAGTAACGCCATACGAAATACTCGTGTAAGGGGATTGCATCGCTAATTATTGTAGATAGTGAACGAGATCGCGACGGCAATGCGAACAACCACGGCTGCCGTCGAGGCTGAAATAATGAGACGAAAGTATGGAAAAATTGGCGGCATGTATAATATTAAGTAAGTACGCCACAATTAAGGAAAGATATTTTACAGAAAAATTCTTTCACACACGTTATAATTTATTCATATCCAAATGTGTAAACTTTTATATTTAATAGAAAGCACAAATTACAAGCCGCTACCGTTTATCACCTTCCATCAAGACTTCTTCGAAATTCTACATGTCGAACTGAAGACATTTCATCGTCAGCTATAACTATCAGGTGACATTTAAATATATAAAGTATAATTATGTACGTTTTTCAAAATACAAATTTTGAAAAAGTGTTCTTTTAAAAAATATTTCGTACGTAATCGATATTATTTTCAGAGAGAAAAATCCAGCAGAATTTAGATTTAAATAAAATTTAAAGCTTACTGAAGCTTAATTGTAGATTTCCTTTATAACAGACTTATTTATTTTATTCCACATTATATATGTATATTATTCCTATTTTATTACATTACTATTATTTCGTTAAATTAAATAATAATTTAAAATATCTTATATATATATTTATATAAGTATAGCGACGAAAAAGAAAAATTCTTTACTTATAAAAAAAACTCTATATATGTTAGTAATATATTTTTGCAGAACTATTCAATAGCATGAAGATATTTCTTTACTATATTGATATAGAATGGCGAAAAATAATTTACGAAATGATACATCCGGAAACTCTGACAATATCGATGGTATAATCGTCATGCGACACAACCAGGTGCAAGATCGATCAGTCAAAAAATCTTCATTACACGGTTCTACGACGTGGAACTGGCGATGCCGCTCCGGAAACGAAAATCACTCTTCCGAGGAACGAAGAAATTACGTAAAATTCGACTTCCTTACCCTATATCTTTCAGTCCAATGATTACGATCACGTCGATCACACAGAGTCCCTTATAGTCATTGTTAATTTCTCTTTTCAGGGGATTCGTTACGATACCATGAATACCATGTCTTTAACGCCCCAGCAATGTCGTGTGCCGCAAATTACAAAAACTCAGGGCGATAAGCTTTCAGATCGACGATTGTACAGGTATGATAGAGTGCTAAAAGTAGAATTTTTTCACATATAATAGACATACATTAATTGTGAATAACATTATTCGCGTTTGTATAAAAAGTACATATTTAATGTAAATAAATTCGGACCAGTAAAAAGTATACATTTAACATAAAGCCAATAAAAAGTATATTTAAATATAAGTATATTTAATATAAGGCCATAAGCTTAAAATGTGGATGTATATACAATAAAACTTCAACCTTTTTTCTTTTTTTTCAAAAACTTTCGAAGAGTTGAATTGTACGTAGGTAAGAAAAGAGAAGAATACTCAAAACATATTTGAAATTTTATTGTACTTACAGCTACAGCTTATCCTCGTATTAGCCACGTATTAAAGGATCCTATATTTACAATATATTTATATTGAATGTTATGATGAAATGAGTTAATTTTTATATAATTTGATGAACAAAAGGTGTCATAGACACAATGCTTAATAATGCATAATAGTTTTTAAGTTATGTTGTGTTAAAAATTATACGTATAAGCATAAATTTTACACCTTTGTGGTACAACATAGTTCATAAAAATCCACTATTATTAAATCTTGTGTTTACCAATGACATCTTTCGTTCACCATATTATATAGCATTATAAAGCTACATAGTATGTATGTAAAAACTTAACTCATTTCTCATCTCAAATTTTGCATATAACTAATCTATATAATATAAAGGCCTGTTACAGTTATTATGTTAATTGCTTTGATTGTCAACAGAAACGAAACAAAGTCGAGAAGTTCAACATTTAGTAGTATTTCCAAAAAAATGGAGAAAAAAGGTGGTGTCTCTAGGACCTGTGAAGCAAACTGCGAAATAATTCCCAGTCCTTCGAAACTTATTTCCAGTCCTTTGCAAACTTATTCACGTGTTAGTAGCGAAAGCATGCCTGCTTCGCGAATTAAAGTAAGATTCTATATTTTTAAATAAAAACTCCAAAAGCTATGTAAAATTAATTTTCTAAGCAATACCTAATTGTGTCACTCATAAAAAATTAATAGCATTTACAGTTAAATAAGCCGGTCTAGTTTTAATATTTATAGACTACATTATTATATTTTTCAGGAGAGTTTTCATAAAAAGATACTTGCTCCACCATGGCGATGTCGAATTGGTAGTGCAAGAATTAAAAGAGATACATGAAGCTATAAAAGACGCCTTTAGAACGAAGTATGCAAAATGGCAAATAGAAATCCGGTGAAATGTATATGTATCGAGATTAGCTGTTAATCTCGTTAAATTATTTGTAATGCATTAAAGAATCTCAACAGGTCAAAATTGAATTCATTTAACAAATGACTATCATTATAGAGCTATCTTGTATTATTTTTCGTGTAATAATCTGACTAATAAAACTAGTACGTAATATCTTGTAACATTTTTCACTTATTAGTAAAAACTTATTAATAAAAACTGTTCTCTAACTCATACATAAACAAGGATTACCTTTATATAATATAATATTATACTTGTATATTATGTTTTTAATGAAAATGAAAATCAAATCATAATGCGAATAAAAAGAGGAGCATTAACAAAACATTCTAAAAAAACGTAAATTAGAATAATTGTTTTAACAGATAAACTTCTCTTTTACGTTTTGTACTCTAATTTATATCTTCTCCCTAATAGCACATTTTATCTGGGATATATCCTAGGGATGTCCTTAAGGCCTCTGTACACGGTCAGTAATACTGTCAGTATCAACGAACTGACAATATTATTGATTGTGTGTGGTTAATATTAATGGATTGACATAGAATATTGACAATGATTTGGATTTAAATACATGCTTTTTCCTTAAGATCCATGTCGCCATAGATAATAATATACGTCAAATCACGTCAAGCTGAAGTGAAATATTGTTAATAATACCTGATCGTATAAGATTGTAAAACCTAATGCATACTGTCAGTAATACTGATCAGTAATACTGACTCAGTATTACTGACCGTGTAGGGAGGCCTTTAAGATGCCAACGTCCTCTGGACGTCAACGGCACGTTTCTTGGAGGTCTGTGTTGTAGGGTTAATAGAAATTTTGTTTACACTTCTGTTGATCTTCTTAAATTTAATTTGAGTTTACGCACAGTGCTTTTTTCAGTTTGCTTCTATATTGGCAATCTCTAGCTGTTATGCTAGAATTTGTATAACTTGCTAACTACGCTGACTGGTTTACTGGATTTTTTGTGATAGCTCAGACTTTTTTTTTGTGATAGCTCAGAATTTTCTTTTTATATATTTATTCGCGTTACTTATTTCAACATGCTCTAATATGTTTCAACATGCTCCAACATGCTCCAATATACTCCAACAAGCACGTTGCAATGAATAAATAGAAGCTATAGTAGGAGTATGTTGGTGATATAATCAAAATACTCTGCAATAATTAAAAAACGATGTAATTATACTTTTTCCCACTAAACTAACAGTAACATAACATATCAACATTATAATTTCACACTCGACAATGTAACTGTTAAGTCTATGTAATAAGCCTAATGTACAACTGAAAAACATATAGAGAAAAATGCTTTGGTCAAACGTCAAAACCAACAAAAGACCAAAATAGGATTTTAGCGAAACCAAACAGAATTTTTGATAATAAGAGAAAAAAATGATGATAATATTAGAAATGTTGTTTGGTAAAGGTGCCATTCTATATTGAGTTGATGCAATATAAGCAGTTAATACCTAAAATCTGTTGAGCACATTCCGTTGCTGACTGACACCGCCCTTTTCGGAAACAAAATAGTCCATTTTCTCTCTCCCGTATACGAGATACGATATAAAACGCATCCATATATCGTGCTGTACGCTCAAGCTGCAAAAAGACAGGCGTTATAATTATAGAGTTTAGCACATTTCAATCATACAATTTTATTTTCGCTAAGAATAATATCAACGGTGAATAATTATATAACAATACAAGCAGTTTATAGTACTTACCTAAAATTCATCCAGCACTTTCTGTTGACCAACGCCATACTTTTCGGAAATGAAGTGGCATCTTGAGTGGCTGCACGACAAATTTTCTTCACGAAATACGATACGAAACGCATACCGCGCTCTACACTCGAGCTGCAATAAACGTGCATAGATTTTAACGCATTAATTTTAGTCATATAACCATACAAGCCTAGTTTCATCTAGTTTCATGGTTAACTCTCTTAACCAAGATTTAATTTATTCTTCATTTATCTCTTTTTTTACTTTTTAGAATTGAAAAAAGATGAGAAATAAGTTGAACCTTCAGTTAAGAATTAACCGTGAGTTGTGAAACTGGACAAACACCATATTTTGAATTCGAACGACATATACCTACGCTTCGGACCACTCCGGACTAAAAGATAAAAACCAATGGTTGCCACACAAAGAACGTTTATCGTGCTTATCGGGAAAATTGCCGCAGTAATCAATTCTTTTGCTTTTATAGAAAAGCGGTAAATTGACCAGTTTTCCACAGCACAGTAATGACTCCAGCACACTGGACGCAGAAACGCTTGCCGCGCGGCAAAATGTGACGCGGTAACCAATGAGCTTACAGCTCCTACATGTTCATTGGCTACCGTGTCACATTTTGCCGCGCGTTTCCGCGTCCGGTGTGCTGGAGCCATAAGCGTCGTCGCCGCGTTCTGTATGCAAGAGTTATAAAACGTGTTTCAACCTGGCAATTTTAGGATATCGCGGCAAAGGGATAGAAAACGAAAGACCGCCGCGCGCTGAAACGTTTGAAATAAGTCGCACGTCAGTCGGTAAATATGATCGACGGTCGAACAAAAATTATCGATGTAACTATTAGCAAAAAAGCGTCGTGTTGTAAATCTCGAACGTGCGAATATTACAATAAACTTTTCAAAAGCATTGCATTTTTTTAAAGATATTAGAAAGTGTATATAAAAGGAAGATAAACTCGCGGAATAACGGAATACGAAACGCAAGAGCCAATGGCGCGTGCGGTTCGCGGAACGCTCAAGCATCGGCCAATCAGGTCGAACCACATGGACGCATCACTTCGGCTGGTGTCGTTGGCGAGAGAGACAGAGACCAAGACAAGTCAAGACGCGTTGCGTCACATGGGTACATACGTATGTTCGAGCGAGTGACACGGTTGACAAGCATGCCACGCTTTGCCATCCAAAGTAAAACCGTTAAGAACTGCTGCGAGGAGAGATGCTACCGGCATGCTTTTACGATTATTACGTACATAATGGAAAGACCTCTCACGTGAACGTGAAACGCGGGGATGCCACGAACCCCATGAGCGGTATGACACCGAAACTCCTCATCCCTGCCGTTTTCATTCTTGGGATTGTCATCGCTGTTATCAGCACGTTGCTGTCAAAATACATAGGCGGCCTGTCCACCGATTCCACAGGTGAGTTGCAACTGGTATATCTGCCCCTTCAGCGAGAGATTGTACAACTCTATGTTGCCTACCTTTTCTGCCAATTTGCATCAAGAACTTCTTTAGGGCTGAGCACAAAAATTGTCGTAACGTTTACTTTTAGACTTAAGTTATAGATGTAAGCAATGCATAAGCTTTGGCATATGACATGCGACTTGTTGCCACCTATTGGAAACAACAAGTTGTCAAAGCTTGTGTGTTACTTATGTCTACAACTTAAGTCTACAACTTTAGTCTCTTAAGTATTATGACAATTCTTATGCTCAGATCCTTACTTTTGATACAATTAATACAAGTGTTGTACTGTTTTGTTATTCATTGAGCGTCAGAAGAACACAATGATGTTTGTATCAACTGTGTCTACTGAAAGAAAAGCAGCTATAGATGATACAGTGTAACACAGTAAATAATTGGATGCTTTCTATATGGTGACACAAGTCGATACAAGTGACATCCTATTTTTGTTATTTATTGAATGCTAAGAAAGATAGAATAATGTTTGTGTTGACTTGTGTTATTAAGTGGAAAACATTCATTACATCCTTGTTGTTTGCTAATGTTATACAAAGATGAAATGATCACTGTGTTATACTATCTTTTGCTAGAAAGAATCACAAGATGTCTCTCGTTTTATAGTTGTGATGCTATCATTTGCAAGCTATGATTTAAATACAGTTAAAGTCATAAATTTATTCTATTTTTTCTAGAACAGGAATTTTATCACGGTCGTTCTGTGTTTGTGCCGCTTTCCTCAGAAGGTATTTTGAATGTTTATGATGATCATACACTCACCATTTCACAAAGCAACACTGAACTTGGTAAGGTTCAATGTTCTGCAGCGTCGATAACAGAGGCTCTGGCATCTTTGCACTTAGCTCTAGATATGAGATTATCTGGTAAGCAGGAAAAAGCTATAAAATTGTTTCAACATGCAGTGGCATTAGCACCCTGTCATCCAGATGTTTTGAATCATTATGGGGAATTTTTGGAACATACCCAGAACAATGTGATAAAAGCTAATGAATTTTATGTGCGTGCTTTAACTTATAAACCGAATCACGAAGGTGCTTTAATAAATAGTCAGAGAACAGCCCGTGTTGTCGAAGAACATGACAGAATAATGCTTAGACGAATTGATGACAAGAGGAATACACTATCCAACATACCTGATAACAATGCTGCATTAATACGCGCTAAAAAGGAGGCTTACTTCCAACATATTTATCATACAGTCGGGATTGAAGGAAATACTATGAATCTTGCACAAACGAGAGCTATAGTTGAAACACGTATCGCAGTCTCCGGAAAGAGTATTGATGAACATAATGAAATCCTTGGATTAGACGCTGCTATGAAATATATTAATGCGACCTTGGTTAATAGGTAAGTTTATAGAGCATAATATTTTGCATAAGCGACAAAGATATTTTCATTGTTATTAGTTTATTATTCATTATCTATGTAATTATATTTCAGAGTAGGGTCCATCTCTATAAAAGATATACTAGAAATACATAGGCGAGTGCTTGGACATGTAGATCCTGTCGAAGGTGGACAATTTCGAAGGACTCAAGTATACGTTGGTGGCCATATACCTCCAGGTCCTGGCGATATACATTATTTGATGGAGGAATTTGTATTATGGTTGAACAATGAACAAGCCATCAGAATGCATCCAGTGAGGTGTGGAAATTTCATATGTATACATTTATATTCTTATTGCATTTTTAGCTGAGATTTTATGATAAGATTCAACAAATGGACATTAATTAGAAAAATTTACAGGTATGCAGCTCTCGCGCATTATAAACTGGTGCACATACATCCATTCACTGATGGAAATGGCAGAACGTCCCGCTTGCTTATGAATATGATTCTCATGCAAGCTGGATATCCTCCTGTTATTATTCACAAACAGCATCGCCATAAATATTATGAATATTTACAACTAGCCAACGCCGGAGATGTTCGACCTTTTGTGAGATTCATAGCGGAGTGCACAGAGCAGACATTGGATTTATTTTTATGGGCGACCAGCGAATTTTCTCGACAAGTTCCTGCACTGAGTCAAGAGACATTATTTACAGAAAAGCACAATACAATTATTCTAGAAGATAATGAAATAGAAAATAATGTACTAGAAAATGATTGTGAAAACTAATTTCAAGTAGCGTCTAAAGTATTTTTGAGACCAAAGAGCGTTAATATTATTTATACTTGATATTATTTATTGATAATTCCAATTTTAAAAAAAGTTAAACTAAGCTTAAATAACATACATGATTTTAAGATTGATAATTTAAGAAATTTATCCATGGTATTAGAGCTGAAGTGTGCACATATCCTCTGCTCTGTGCCTGTTGACATGTGATCTAAATGTATTGTTACTTATAAGCTGCCAATTTTATCGTGTATCCATGTAAATACGACGAATCTTTCTTCCACTTTGTTCAGTACAAAAATTATATTTATAATGTATATAATAAATATAAATTGCGAAATATGTATATTCTAATATTAAATTAGCGACGTGGACAATCCTATCAATTAATGAATATCATATGTATATAATAATATAATGTATATAAAAGGTTGTTCTTTTCAGTTGAATTAATCTACATTTGTTGTACTTAAAATAGATATATATTTGAAGATTGAAGGAAAAACAATAGAAAAAAAATGTTAGTGCAGCGACAAAAAATAAGTCTAATGATTCTAGTATTTTTTGAATAAATTTCGAAGTGCGCTAATATTGGATGCATTCATTGGATTAAGTACGTATTTGTTGTTATTGGTATATTCTAATTAAATTTAGATGATCTAGAAGAATACAAAAGTAGCGAGCGCTCACAAACAAAATCTAGGTCCATTACATTCTTTCACGACTTTAAAGCAAAACTTGGGCACCGTTGCAATATAAGAATAATTCAATAATCGAAATATATATAAAATCTTTGAAACATTTTTTTATAATTAAAGAAAATGTACTTTCTTCTTTTTCATCTATTTTCTTGATAATTATAAAGCATAATCAATTGTATACGTACGATTGTATCGCTTCCGATAGATTTACCGACAGAATAAATCTGAATTTTGTATCGACTAGATTGTGAAAAATATAAATTAAAAAAATATTTTAAATATATAAAATTAATTATAAATATTCACATGAATATTATAAACTAGATAAATTGAGAAACATCATTTAGAGAAAATAGTTTTTTACTAAATATGAACTGTTGAAGCAATAATGTAATAAAATGATTTTTTACAACCTGAGGCGCGCGCGTAAACATTTAAAATTATTAATCTCACTTTGATAATTAACATAAAAATTCAGGGAAAAAATTCCACTTTTAATTTTCGTACAACATAACACAAAAAAAATATTTTTTTTAAATATATACACGTGCGAAATGATATGGTTTGCCAATAAAATAGAAGTATAAAAAAAAGTTGAATTTTTGGAAGAAAGGCGATATGCTACAAAGCATGAAAAGGGAAGGATTAGAAAGAAGAAAGATAATGCTACTTAATATAAAAAGCCAGATGTTTGTACTGATGTGTTTGTAATTAGCAATTTACCCTAAAAGGATCAAAACAAAACATATTTCGTACTTAAAAAAATAAGATTTAGGAATATAAACTTACTTAAACAAAACGAATATTTGCGCAAACATAAAAAAAACTCACAAAATAAAATAATTAGTGTTTTACAAATTTCACAGGTTAACAAAAATATTTTAAAACTTTTAATTTTGATAATCAAATACAAAAATAAATGATAAAGGACAATAAAGGGTTGAAGCAGTAATTAGTGCGTATTGAACATACAATAACTTACATACTTTACATGATGACATTTTGATATCGCCTTTTGTTATTTATTTTTGTATTTGGTATCTTGTAAAAATAATAATAGTCCTTAAGTGATTATACATATTTTTTGCTTTAATAGCATTGATAATATAACTAATATCACTATTTTCTTTATAGTTCAAATACAATTAACAATATAAAGTGTCATTACAAACTTAAACTTAATACGAAATAATGTGGTATAAAATAATGAATACTTTAATCTTTTAATCTTCAAGACATCCTTTATATATAGAATATCTCTAAATTGTGATATCCCTTAGTAAAAATAAAAATCTTAACTGATTAAACAATCCAAGAGTTCTGCTTCAATATGTATATCACTGAATCGAGAGAACGACTGAAATAAGCGGGGAGTATGTTCTATGTCTAATTGATTCCTTATATAAAGTTCAATTTTTGTTGCAATTTTCTCTTTGCAAATGGTTAGCACTTCCTTGAATGTAGTAGAGTATATTATAGCTTTGTCAAATAACCTTATCGCATCCTCTAGATTTCCTCTGAAAGAAAAAAGGGATTTAAATATTTTAATTAAAATATTTTCAGATTCTTTGTGCAAAGCCTAGTTTTTCATTTCCTGGATAACTTGTGGTTAAATTTAACCAATAAGTTTCCCTCGATAGGTTTACTCATGACATTATTATATATGAAACCCATTATTAGATAAACATACCAGATAATGAAAAACCGAACCTAAATTACGTATTGGATTGATTTGGAGCATTAAAATTTTTCAACGTAAAATAGTAATTAGGAATAATTATACTAAAAACATACTTTTTTGTTTCGATGATTCCTAATATTTCATAAGGCAGTCCGAACTTTTCATCAATCTTTATCGCTTTGTGTATATATTCCATACTTTTACCAATATTACCGTTACAAAGTTGTATAAGACCTCTGTTTATATAGGCAAGTGCACACTTTGGATCTTTCTCGATTACCTTCGCAAGATAAGTATCAACCTTTTGATATTGTTGAAATGATAACATTATCTATATCAATGAATAAAAATTTCACCAATTAATCAAAATTTACACAACACAATAGTATTAACTTATATATATATATATATATATA